>NC_056745.1:362498896-362568896 GCF_019279795.1 Protopterus annectens
CCAGAACCACGGAAACAGGGGCTGTCAGGGGATCAAGGTTATACCGCTGGGCCCAAAGAGCAAATCTCTTCCATTTGCTAAAATAAATACCTTTGGTAGAAGGCTTATGCGAAGAGGACAATATTCGAACCACCTCAGGTGAAAAGGCATGTTGCCTGACTAAGGTTGGAAGCGGAGAAGCCAAGCCGCCAGTTTGAGAGTCCGTAAAGATGGATGGGCCTGCCCCGACTGATGAGTCAGGATGTCCGGAATCGGATTCAGAATCCAGGGACTGTCCACCGCATACTTCCGCAGGAATGGAAACCACACTTGATGGGGCCAGAATGGGGCTATCAAGATTATGGTGCTTCCCAGACAGATCGCCTTCTGAATCAGTCTGGGCAGTAGAGGAAGTGGAGGGAAGGCATAGAGTAGACCGGAGGGCCATTTGTGAACCAGCGCATCTCTGGGTTCTTCCCCTTGAGCAGGGATCAAGGAGAAGTAGTTGTCACACTTCGCATTCAGCGGACTGGCGAATAGGTCGCAGCAAGGCAACCCCCACCGGGCGAAGATCCAATCCGCCACTTGATCATTCAGGGACCATTCGTGGGGCATCAGGATGTCCCTGCTCAGCCTGTCTACTATAACATTGGATTTCCCGGGAATGTGAGTTGCCACTAGAAACCTCTGGGAAGCAGTCGCCCATTCCCACACTTTCATGGCTTCTCTGCAAAGGGGGTAAGACCTGGTTCCTCCCTGTTTGTTGAGGTACCAAACCACTGACATATTGTCTGAAAGAATCGCAATTGTCCCCAGTGGGAGAGAGCTGTGTAGTGCCTGCAATGCTAGAAGCACCGCTCTCATTTCCAGGACATTGATATGTAGGCGAGTCTCGTAATCTTGCCAAGTGCCTTGGACAGTCCTGCCCAGATAATGCCCCCCCCACCCTATCTGGGAGGCATCCGTGCTCACCGTGGCAATAGAGGATGGAGGGTAGAAGGATTTGCCCAGGTTCAGGCTGGAGGAGAGAAGCCACCAGTGAAGATCCCGCAGACACGAGTCCGTGATAATTATCGGGTGGGACAGCGGAAGTTCCTGGAAGGACCATTAGCTCGATAGGAGCCACTGTAGAATCCGCATGTGCAGTCTTGCTAGTGGAACTAATAGAATAGAGGCCGCTATGGATCCTAAGAGTTGAAGGACTAACCTGGCTAGAGCTTTCCGACGGGGCAATAGGTCCTTGACTTGGTTCTGTAAAACCCTTATCCTTTCTGTTGGGAGGTAGGCTCGCATTTCTATAGAGTCTAGCTCTGTGCCTATAAAGGCAACACGCTGTGATGGCAGCAATACAGACTTTTCCCAGTTGAATGTTATGCCTAGCAATTGACCCAGTTCGATGGTAGTAGTCACAGCATCAGTGAGTAGATGCTTGGTGGGAGCAGTGAGGAGCCAGTCGTCTAGATACGGAACCACCTGGAATCCAAGACGCCTCAGGTGAGCTGTTACTACTGCCAGGTACTTGGTAAACACCCTGGGGACTGTGGTGAGACCAAAGGGCAGGGCTCAAAACTGGTAGTGACTAGTTCCCAGGCGGAAGCGTAAATGATCCCTGGACACCTTGTCTATCTTGATGTGATATTAGGCGTCCTTGAGATCGATGGAGCACATCCAAACTCCTTCTTCCAGCAATGGAAAAATGAATTGTAGCGTGACCATCCGGAACTTGGACTTCTTTACGAAGCGGTTGAGACGGCTGAGATCAAGGATAGGTCTCAAGTCCCCTGTTCTTTTTGGCACCAAAAATAATCTTGAGTAAGTTCCTAATCTGGCCTGGCCTTCGGGGACTGGATGGATGACTCCTTTTTCCAGCAGCTTTACCACTTCTGTAGCTGCCTGAACCCTTTGACTGGGTGGAACGTCCGGGATTTTCCTGGGAGGGGGGGAGGATGAATAAACGGGATGGTGTAACCTCCGGCGATGATCCGGAGCACCCACTGATCCTGAGTGATGGACTCCCAGGCTTTCAGGTGCTCCGAAAATCGACCCCCGACTGGCTCCGGAGACGCACAGTCGGGCTGTCCCTCAGGGATGTTGGAAGGATGAACCGCGAAAGGATTTGCGGTCTCCTGTGTTGCGGGGGCCTCCGCCGCCTCTAGGGCGACGTCTTCCAGAATAATTCCCCCCTCCCCTGCCTCTGGAGGGGGGTTCAGCTTGATGAGCCGGGAAAGACCTTTGCGATTTCTTGAACCACATCTTTCTTCCCCTCTGAGCCTTGGGATAAGGTCTCGTGGGAAGCGAAAAACGGGCCCCGATGGCAGACAAGGTCTTGCCCTCCTGCTCGTATCTAGTGAGGGTGTCCTTCACCTTGGGTCCAAAGAGGGAGGACCCATCAAAGGGAGCATCTGTGAATGAAGACTTGAACGCCTCTGCAAAGTGACACAAGCGCATCCAAGCCTGCCTCCTTAGGGCTACGCCCGAACTCGCTGCTCTACCCACCCCCTCGGCCACATATGAAATGAGCTTCATGGACGAGTTAATGATGGATGACAGGGTCGATAGCTAGGCATTGACAGACTGAGCCAACGCCTCAGGCACATTACCCGACAGGGTATCTCCCAACTCCTTCACGAGATCCCTTTGTAGTCTTGTGAAATGGCACAAATAATTCAGTGTCCACAGAGTAAAGGTCACTGAAGATAGGGTACGCTTCCCGTACCTATCCATGCTCCTAGATTCCTTGTTAGGCGGATGGATAGACATCGAAGCCTCTGCCACATCCTGTTGAGTGGCAGATGCCACCACCATAGCATCTACCGGAACTCCCTTAGTGAGAAATTGCTTATCGGGGGGTGCAGACAAGAATTTATTGGGGCGAGTGGGGACAGGCTCCACAGAGTCAGGGTGTTCCCACACCCTTCGACAAATAATGTCCAGTAACTCGTCGAAGGGTGGAGATACCCATGAGGTGGAGGGCTGCGCTCCGAAGGCCTTGAGGAACACCGACTCTTCTGCAGAAGGGTTCTTGGAAGGCCATTCGCCCCTCTGTCTCAAGATCTCTAGTATGTCCGAGAATGAGACATCGTCAGAGGATGACTTAGGGGATCCTTCCGCATCATCCAGATCGGTGTCTGAGGTGACGGACTCGTCTGGGGAGTCCACATGCTTCCTCTTATATATCTTTTTCCTAGGGGTCTCTTCAGGCAAGGACTCTGAAGGCCCTTCGGAAACTAGGGGACCACAGAAGGAGGTATCCTCAGGCCTGGGAGCCCCACTGTCCGAGGACAGGGGTGCAACAGAGGCTCCAGTCACCGTGTCCAGGGAAGGAGCTACAGATTCCGGGGAAGTAACTAGGGGCTTTGCCAGCGCACTCCTCATAGCCTCGAGGGCGGGTCCACTAGAGTCTGCCGAAAGACCCACATCCGAGGCCCTGACCAGAGTCAGGGCTCTCCTCGCTGAAGCACCAAGAGGGAGACTCAGAGCTGAAACTAGAGGCCCCGATGACTCCCCGTCAGGCCCGACTGAAGAGCCATGAGTACCAAGACCTGTCGAAAGTATCGAGAAGGTCGGAGCAGAAGTTGGTGGCGATGGACTAGCAGTGGGTCTCGGAACCAACCCGACAACTTCCCCAGCTCCTGTAAACTCCGGTTCCAACGATCCTAAGGCTGTCGAAGGAGGAAGCAATGATACAGGCAAGGCTGGCTCCGGAGCCGACTGGGCTGGAGCCAACAGTAATTTGGAGAAGACCGATGACTGTAGGAGCCTCTGGACAACCCTGTCCAGATCTGAATCAGAGAGCCTAGAGGATTTGGAGGAAACAGAAGGGGCTCGACAAACTGTCTCCATAGGCTCCAAAATCACCTTTGGAGTTCGGCTCCGAATCGGCTCCAACAACATCGGAGCCGAGGCAGACTCAAGAAACACCGAAACTTCCTTTGGAGCTGATGAAGTAGGAGCCGAAGAAACCAATCCTGGAGCCGACCCTCTGTCTATCGGCTCCGAAGCCATAGGAGCCGAGGGGGGAGATCCCAATTTCAAACCCCTTTCCATCGGCTCTGAAGCCTGTAGAACCAAGGAAGGGGAAGCAGAACTTGGTCTCTCATCTGTCAGCTCCGAGGGCAGTGGCGCCGAAGATGAAGACATAGATTTTCCTCTTTTGGCTGGCGGATCCGACGGGCTGGTCAGAACCGACAACCTCTTCTTCTTACCACGAGGCTCTGAAAATTGAAGAGCCTCTTCAAAGGAAGGTCTGATTAATCCTTTTAAAATCAGTTTATTTTTACTCTCCTGGAGGACTCTCGAGGAAAAGGCATGGCAAACACTACAAGACTCTTGCAAGTGCTTGGCCCATAAACAGTAAACACAGATGTCATGGCCATCTGTGATAGACATTTTGTATCCGCATTTGGTACATTTCTTGAAGCCAGAAGGCTTATGCTCTTTCCCAGACATTCTCATGAAACACACACAGAAGGAGGAAAGGAATGGGGATGGAGCTCTAACTTAAACACTCTAAAGGTAGGGCTAAGGCCCTCTAAGTTAAATGGGCCTAGCCCACCAAACACCTGGAATTTACCACAGAAAATAAACTTTATCCTGAAACAACCAATACACAGTCAGACAACAAGATAGCTATGAAAATAGCTGTTTTTGGTTAACTCTTAAGAAAAAGCCCACAAAAAGCCAAAAATTTTACTAAAAATAGGGTACTTAGCCAAAGCCAACTCGAGACCACGTCGTATCTCTAGAAGCGGCAAACTAGATCTGGGGGCTTGGGTGTGGTGCATCCTGGGATAGAGGGGTTGGCCCAGCCAATCAGAGACTTCATTCTAGTGTATCAGCCGAGTTGGAGCCGTTTCTTGGCTCTGAGGCTATCAGTTACGAATGTAAGCGAGATAGGATTGCATTACATCAAAGTGTTCCATTTTAGGGGTGATGCAGGAGCACTGCCTGACAACTGTCGACAGTATAGAAGTATCAGCCTCCTGTAACTCTGCATACACGTTCTGGAGAGAATGACCAGTAAATGAACATGCAGAATGATAGATAGTAAGATAGGCGACAAGCAGCTCAGATTCAGATCAGGCTGCAGCACAACGAACCAGAAGTTTGCAGTGAGACATATAGTTGGGAAGAAGCTGGAGATAAGGAAATAGTCCAACTGGGCATACTTAGACTTGGAGAAAGCATGTGAGAAGGTCCCAAGAAAGATGATCTGGGCAGTCCTGCAAAGGTTTAAAGTCCCAGCAACATTGGCAGAATTAGTGCAGGCTATGTAGAAGGACTGAAAGATGAGTTAGTTATATTTTATATCTTTTTATTTTTCAATAAAGAAGTTGTTGTGTCTTTCAGCTTTTCCCGGTTAGGGGTCGCCACAGCAGAACTCCGGTCCGCTAATGATTGGTAGTTTATTTTTACGTGCTGAGTTACCAGCCCTGACGCACAACGTTCAATGAAGGTATGCCCATTCACGCATGTCTGCACACAGAAGATGCTCTAGCTGAGAATTGAACCAGCCAGCGTCTTACTGTGAGGCGACAATGCTACCGCAGCACCACCACCGTGGATAAGAAGCATATATTAATAAACAAATTGTAAGTGCTGGGTTAGTTTAAAGTCAACTATCTATAGTCTGTGTTTTTTTTGTGGTTTTAAGGAGGCAGAGCCAGTAACTCTGATTTTCAAGAAATACCACTTTTCCCAGTGGTTTAATTTATATTTTGATACATATATATATATATATATATATATATATATATATAAAATACTGATATGTGTTCTTTGAATAATGAGAATGTGGGCAAATGCATTTTGTACTGTGTAGCTGTATCTCATATGTTCTATGATATACAGCAGCGATATGTTAGACATGGGCTATATGTGTTAAATATGCTTATAAGCCACGTCTAGGATTATCTGTTAAAAGTCAGGTTTGCCATAACACAACAGGCAGTCAGTAAACAAGATTAAGGCTTTCAGCTTTTAAGAGCTGTTTCCTGGGGTACAGAAATTGATTTACTCATTCTCCATTTGCCTGTTGTGCAACTGTAAGCTTTGGGCTTCGTCTGAAAAGGTCCATGTGGAGTAGCGCTTGACCCTGATTAACATATGTAAATAAATAAACTACCGACACTTTTAAATTGATGCTCTAGTATGTGTTAAGTACAAGCACATGGTAGATATATGCATATGCTGAAGGAACTTGATTATTAGATTGTTCTTCATGTGTCTCTTCTGCAGGCACATCTGACTGTTTTTCTTGCTCATAGTCCTGCTGTGCAAGCTACATTTTTACAAGGATGGGTGAAATCAGACACTAACACATATACTGTTTTATTGTGGGATATTGACATCTGTACTCTTGTTCAGACTCACCACAAGTTAATCTGGGCAGTTGCCTATGACCCAATGCAATTCGGGGGGGGGGGGGCACATAAATGTCAGCATTAACAAAAAAAAAATGGTCCTACCCTGTGCCCTGTCTAACCCATATCTCTGCTCCTCTGCTCCATTCTGACATACAACACCTCTGGTTTGTTCTCTTTCATTATCTCAAGGAGCTTTTCACAGTCAAAACAGACCAGCAGTGGACAACCTGCAAACTAATATTAGCTCAGTCTTGTGAATGTCTCCTTTATTCTTGAGCAGTGGCACTAGTATGCTTATTCTTCAGTCATCTGGGATATACCTTTGTCTCCATACTGCTATGAGTGCCCTCATAAGTAATTTCTCCTCTAACTGACCTAACAACATCTTGATCATATCTGCTGCGACCTCATCTGAGCCTGCTGCTTTCCCTGACTTCAATTTCCTTAGTGCAGTTCTTACTTCTTTTAGGGTGGTCTTCTCTTCTTTCATTGTAGGCTCTGTCTGGGGCAGTATGTCTTCTGTGGGCTTTTTCTTCATTCAGAAGCTGCTGAAAGTTCTCCTTCCAACTGCCTTTGATGTGCTGTGGACTGGTGAGCAGGCTGCTGCTGGCATCCCTGATGAAGGGTGTCTGGTAACTATCTTCTTTATCTTCCTGTCTTTGCCTTGCAAACCAATAGAGTTTATTTATGCTATCTATTGAGTCACTTTCTAGAAGCTGGTTGAGTGCCTCATCACTCTTAGCCTCTTTGTTAGCCAACCTGTATATGTACATATATATATATATATATATAGATAGATAAATAGACAGATAGATAGATAGATAGACAGACAGATAGATATATAGATAGATAGACAGGTAGATAGATAGATAGATAGATAGATAGATAGATAGATAGATAGATAGATAGATAGATAGATAGATAGATAGATAGATAGATGTATATACCAAAAGCAGACCCTATAATACCAAACAACATTTCAGGCACCAAAGCAAAATGCACTTCTTCCTCAGCAGTTAATAGAATGTCCCAAAGTCGGGTCACTCCTCTTGCAAAGATGACCATCAGGTCTAAGGGCAATTGTTTTTGACTCTTTTGTTTTGAAAATATGGTTTCAAGTCCTGTGATATTTAAATAAAAAATACAAATTAAATTGTATCTCTTCTTGCAGGTTTCTTTTGCTTCCACTAGTACAACCATCAGATCAGCATGGTTTCATGTATTACCTGAAGAAGACACATCACAAAATAATGCACTCCCTGTAATCTGCACTCTGATGTCCATGTTCTTAAGGAATAACCTCATTCCATACCTTGGAGCAGGTCTTATAACCTGCATTTTTAGAAGTGAATGTGATACAATCCACCCCAACACTGTCACACAATTAAGGTGTAATTGAATGAATGACCTTCAGATAACTAATCTGATGGGGAAACATGTCTCCGAGTGGAGCTGTAATGGTACCCAAAGATCAGAAGTGTAAGCTGATCAACTGTAATCAAGGAGTATGAAGACAGGATAATAGACTTTTCCTTTGAATTCTGAAGGCTCATGGCTAATAGCCATTAAGTACATGTGTGTGGGTGTTTTTTATCTGGCAGAAAAATGGACACCACAAATTGTTTTCCATGTTCTTTTGACTCTTTGACTCATAGTCAGGTAATTCACAGTCATGCTTTTGATTGACCATGCAATTCCATAATCGGGCTTTCATGTATAGCTGGAAAAATGTTATTGCCTTGCACTCTATATGTCGTTATGATAACTAACTCCTAATGCATACATAAGTCTTACTTTTACAACATAAATGCTCATTTGTAAAGTGCATAATTATGAATGGGGCATCTGTGGTTGGACCTCCGTTTTTCTCTTTGGCAGTACTGTATGTATTCACCTTGATATAATGAATCAAATGGAGTAACTATCCATTTTGCACAATGGTTCACCTCTCTTCCCTAGACCAGCTGTTGTCTGCTGTTTTATCTTGTGAGTGCATTTATTTGCGATAGATGTATGTCTGAACAGGTTATGCAAAACTAATTTTCACATGAGACCTCATACTGACAAACAAATCAATTTGAGCTGGAAGATTTGGCTTATGTTCCAGATTCTTCATGTATCTTTCTGTAGAAAGCATGTGGAAGTTAAAATGTGATTCACAGAGTGACAAACTAAAATGACAAATTCCTGACTGAATAAAAAAGTAGAGAGTGTTATAATAAAATTAGCTTAATGTGAGTATAAAAAAACAGTGCAACAGCACATGGACCTGTTGGATATGCATTCCTGATTTTCATAAGTTACATAGCAGAGGAGCTAAAGAGGAAGGTGTGCTTCCCTTGAGTTTGTATTATATTCCACGGGATGGTAAGCTACTTGAGTGAGTGAATAATTGTAAATACATTGTTACACTGTTTAGAGCTTGGACACCACTGTGTACTCCTTGATGACCAGCCCCAAAGTGCATTTTAGTTAATATGGTCAGTTTTTATAAAATGGACTAAGCATTCTTGGGACAACTGTCTTTGTGAAGGAGTGGAGAGTGAGGGCTGTGCCACTGGAGTCTAAACTTAGAGTAGAATATGGAGATAAGATTTGTTTTTGTACAAAGCTTTGCACACCCTGTCAATCTGTATCCAAGCCAAAAGTAAAAATTTAGTGTCCATTCATTAATAATCTCAACACAGCTAGTCTATACACACTTTACCTTACTTTCATAAAGTTAACCGTGTTATATTTTAGGATTTTTAGTTTACCAATAACCTGCCATTTATAGGAGTGGAGGGTAAAAATGTATATGATAATTTCCTTTCTGTATTTAAGAACAGTAATATACCAAACTAAGTGCTATGTAATGATGCAGTTATGTATCAGTTGCATGTCTGCTTACAGTAATCCACATAAATGGTATAAACAATATCAAAAGTGCAGAACTTCTCTCCCTTAGGCGCCACTAAAAAATGTAACACTGGCTCTGTCAATCATCATTTGTTAAGAAAATTAAATTAATAAAGAAATGAAAGAAAGCGGGATGAAGACTTCCTTGGTCTGAAGGTATGGCAATGTTAAACTACAGCCTTCTAAAACTTACCTGACTTTCCCTTGCAAAATTGTATGTGCAGTGGTACAGGACTGCACCTCACATTTGCCCTAATATTGGAGAGGATGCAGTAGTAAAGGGCCACACCTCATACTTTCCCTAAGACTAGTTTGGTGTAGAAATTATTTAATTGGAGGGAAAAAGGTTGCTAGCAGTGATTGGCTTAACAGTGTTTAAAATGTTTTGGCTTGTGATAGAATTTTATGTCTGAAGCGTAGGAGTACTACACGAAAGCATTTACCTGTCTTTTATTAAATAAATAATTTGGTTTTATGCCATGTGTGTCCTTTCCCTGCTTGGAATTCTTGCATTAAGTGTATAACTTATCTATGTATATGCACAAGTTCTTTGTTTATGTACATATTTATTTGTCTGCTATGTGATCTGTGTGTCATGTAATCCAGATGTATTTTATTTGTATGTGTTAACTGGTGTAAGGCACTGATCTCTAAGGACCTTTTTCAGACTTAGTCCAGGAGAGTGCCTGTTTAAATGACTTACTCAGAGTCAAATATTTAGATAATGTATGCTGAAAGAATCAATCCTGGTCTACTGGACATCAGGCATAAGCTCATTAACAGCTCCTTAATTCTTTGTGTTAACTGACAGTTTTTCACCATTGCACCTTTTTCCTTCTCTCTATCAGTAAAGGATGGACAAAGTACCAAAAGAAAGTGCCTTACAAATGAGACTTTTGTTTTAATCTGCTGCCTCATTGAAATCTAAAATATGTGGCACAGGAGTGCCAGGAAGGTTCACAGGAGCCTACAAAATGTGTGCTATGCCTCAGAAGGGAATGAATGCTCTGTCCTTTGGACTAAGCTTGGAGCTGTAAAACTCACCCACTGCCAAAGTGGTCGCTTTAGCAATAGAAACATCTATTCATCTGGAGAAGGTGAGGATACCTTCAACATCTCTTCCCCTTAATTCCCTCAACTTGCTTTGTAACACCTAAGGTAATAAATTAAATAACAATAACACATTGTTAAGACATCTTGTAAGAATCGTAGGTACTGAATCAGGGTAGTCAGTGAACATTTCATTTGCATCAGTGTTGTGACCTGCATTTATTCACTCTTTTCATCTCCATGGATAAATTAACTACACTGTCCTGTAAGACAATTTTGAAGATCTTGGTAGGTATAATTGAGGCAGGAAAAGGATGCTACAGTGAGCGAGTAGTATCTTACTATGTACAACAGGGGTGTGAAGTTTCTAAAACTAATGGAGTTAGAATGAATACAACATTGTTCAGAATACAGTTAAACAGGTAACATTCTTAGCTTATAAGTTTAGAAGTTACTGGTTTAAGAACAGGTTAAGGTGTAATTAAATTACACTCTGAGAAAAGTATACAGTAGTTAGACTCATCATCATCATCATCATCATCAGCCCCCTTTTTCCTATTTTTCTACATGGGGTTGGGGTATCGTGTTAACTGTCATCAATTCTCTCGATTCAGTGCCACACTCATGCCTTAAACATTCATGCCTGACTGTCGCAGATCTTCTTTCACACAATCCATCCATCCACCTCTTTGCAGGATGTCCTTGCTTCCTCTTACCTTCTTTCTGTTTGTCCCAAATCTTCCTCACCAGATTGTCTTCTTCTTTTCTGCACGTGTCCAAACCACCGTAATCTGTTCTTTTTGATCTTTTCTGCAATTGGAGATACTTTGGCTTCTGCTCTTATGTCCTCATTTCTTCGTCTGTCCCACAGTCCTACCACCCTTCTCAGGCACTTAATTTCCGTCACCTCTAGCTTCTTAAGCTGTTCTGCCTTTACTGCCCAGATTTCAGTACCATACAGTAGTACTGGTCATACCACTGTCTTGTACACCTTCCTTTTCAGCTTCTTTGACACTGTTCTGTCATAGACTACACCAGACACACTATGCCAGTTGGCTGCAGCCCCTCTGATTCTAGCTTTGACTTCTTCATTCAGACTTCCCATTTCCTCAACCACCCTTCTCAGATATTTAAAATTGTTTATCTGTTTCACTATCTTCCCTTCTAGCTCTATTCTCAGCTTCTTCTGATTTCCCCAATTTGCTACCATTACCACTGTCTTATCTGTGCTTAGTTTCATCCCCATGTGCCTTTAGTTTTGCATTCCATGGTAGTTAGATTATCCAGTCATTAAAATCAACATGATGGAAATTTTACTCCATTGTACAATGTCGGATTGCCCAATGGGAAAAAGTGCTGGCCATCCCTGGCATTGAAAATATTCAGCTTACTGCCTTACAGTGGTGTCAGGAAGTCCTGAACACATAACAGAAAAGAAAATTTTAAACAAAAGCTCAGTATCAGTGAAATATACTACTTATTATATAAGCTTCTTCTCCTATTGGCAAAGGTTTACTGAAAAGTCATACATATGCTGTATCAAAAACATAAAGACTATTTCCTCCTAGCCACTGTAAGTGCTATTAAATACACACCACTGATGTTGCTGCTGATAACAATGGTGATAATTATTTTTGGCTATAGATGATTACCACGTTTGAAGTGATACCCCAACCCCATGTGAGAAAATGGGAAAAAGGGATATGGCTGGAATATTTAATTATTATTATTATTATTATTATTATTATTATTATTATTATTATTACACATGGGTAAATATGTACAGAGATTTGCACATGTTCTTGGCAACAAAAACTACAGGTGAGAATCACTGCATTGTAAAATTAAGTAGGGACATTATTATTTGAAAAAATATTTAAAGTGATAGATTAAAATGAGTCCAAAATAACTGTAAATTGAAATGACAGTTCTTACTAGGTAGTGCAGGGTTTAAATACACTCTCTATACTTAACCATTTGTGCTTTGACTCATGAGTAAGTTATGGCAATCACAGTTAAACCTGATACTCCCTATGAGCTATATAAAATGGGTCTTTATTGCAACATCGAAAGCTAAAAACAGCTAACGATGTTTCATCGATACATTTTCAGTGAAAGCTGAAAATGTTGAAACCACAGAACAGCGATTTTTTTCCTAGGGAAAGAAATCGCTGTTCCAACCCCCCCCCCCAAAAAAAAACATTAAACACTTCCAAACACATACGCACATACCCTAATCCTTATTATACCCCTCCAAAAAACAGCAAACAACTAAATACACATATGCACATAACCCAACCATACATTTAACAAAAAAAACCAGTAAACATTTTAAACCATATGCACTTACCTTAACCCGCACCCTAACCCTAAGGTCAGTAACTCTCGCACATTTACATAAACAGTTCCAAACACATACACACTTACCTTAACCCTAATTCTACCCCCCAAAACAAAAGTAAACAACTGAAAACACATACACACGTAACTCAACCATACATCTAACACAAAATATAAAACAGTAAACACTTTCATACATATGCACTTACCTTAACCTGCACCCTAACCCTATGGCCAGTAACTGTTGCACAATCATGCTCGGGAGCTATACCGGACAAAGGACCACACTACACTTCAGAACACGGCAAAACAATGAAGCGGTCAATCGACTTCTTTCCCAGGGAAAGAATTCACTGAACAGCCGCTTCGCTGTTTTGCCTGTTCGCTCTACATGTGTCGACGAAAACGCATTGGGCAAAATGCGTTTTCATTGTACTAATAGGAACCCATGTAAAACACCAAGTTGAAGCACATCATTAAGACATCTTGTTCAGAACATTGATTTGTTACCCATTTGTGTAAGTATCTTAGGTACAGTTTTAAAGAATTATTAATTTATTTCACCAGAAGTAACATTGTTCTTGCTGTACCATGGCATTCTTTGTATTATGCACCCTACCTAAAAACATTCTTAAATGTTCCTGATATCTAGCTATCCAATGCAATATAGCATACCTTTTAGGAGCTGAAGATAAATTTCCTCTACTAATTATAGGCCTGCATTAGGTCTGTGTTTGTGCTTATACTTTTCTTAGTGATACAGATTGTTCTGCCCTCCAGCTAGTGCCAGGAAAGCCATCCTCTTCAAGCACATATGAAATAACATTTTTACATGTTAAAGCAAACAATATTAATGATTCAAAGTCTTAAGGTTAGACATCAGCTTCCAGTATATTTCATGCTGCTAGACATGGCATATTTTTTGAGTATAACTTGTGTATCTTGCGCTTTATGAACAATAGCAGTTTGTACCTGATAGCCATTCCAAATGACATGATCAGGAAATTAATGTATTTTCCCATCATATACAATACAGAAGATAGGAAGTTTGACTCCTCAAGAAGTTCCTTTTGTGCTAAAGCATAATTTTAAATCAATAACTGCTGTTTACCTTTTCACTCTGTCCTTTGAGAAATCCAGAGATAAAAATAGTCTGTGGCAACTACATTATCACTGTTTTTCTGCCTTGCTAGTACAAAAATAGATTTCTTTGTTGAAAGCTGTTAAGTTCATGAGAATGTGAGTAAAAGGAAATTAGGGCCAGTCATAGGAATAGCAGCTAATAATTAATGTGTTGTTTCTTTGCAGATGGTGATCGGCAATTCAAAGTCCATCAGACTACAATTCATGGTTTGAAATAAACAAATTGAAGTCCCTTCCTAAACTCTCATGGGAATTGTTACCAGCACCGTCTTTCTAGATTTTTTACTGTACTCAGTTTTTACAGCTATATAGATTAGCTTATATTTGCAGTTGAGACTGTCAAAATGCATTATTTCAATTATTGTAGTTTTCCATTAGTAACACACTTCTCTGTCTTAGTGGGGTTGTCTTACATTTAAACGTCATCTTAATGTCATTATGACTGCCAGAAACAGCAAGCACTCTTTAAAAAAGAAATACTGTCTTGAATGCATTAAAGAATACAACTTACCCAAAAATCCTGTTAGTGTTTTGCATGAGTCTTACATCTGCGAATACACCTTCAAATATATACATTAGCAATAACTCATTTCTAGGCATGAATAATGCAGGTTTTACCCAGAAATGGTATAAGTTCCTCATGACGGCAAAGCTCAAGTGGTCGGACAAAGTCAACCATGGGCAAATTGTGCAAAACACATAATCAGGCATGAGTTATTGCTGGTATATATTACTAAAGAAAGGTGTTTCTTAACTTAAGTAATATCATTGTATAAATGTATTTTAATCCCTTTCTGTCCGATGTCCTGCACAAGTGTGCTGATGCTGACATAGTACAGTACATTAGTGGAAGTTCAGTTTTTGCTACTTTTTTAAGGAACTTAGAAGAGCACACACATGCATTTATTCACATTAAAACAACTGCACACCCTTGGCATTTAATGAGTGCATTTTTCAGTGATTTTAATTATTAAATATCATTCTTCTCCTGGTAGGAGCATGGGGAGAAAGGGAGGGGAAGATTTTTTTACATTTCTGATGTTAATTGTCTAGTTACTGTTCTCTGCCTTGCAGCATGCATCCATGGAGAATGCAGAGCTTGTTAGATTTTGCTTTTAATAACTACAACTGCATGAGACTTCAGTGCATTTTGTTTTTTTTTTGTTTTGTTTTGTTTTTTATTTGTTCAATGTTGTTTCTTTGTGTAATGCTGGATTTACAGTGAGCATGCTGATTGTTTTGTCCTACCAATATGCATGTTTTTGACTAATAATTAGATTTTATAGTATATTTTTGTTGTAGCCAGCTTTAGTTATTCTGACATTAAATGTATGCAAGCTATATCAATGATTTAGAACAGAATAGTCAAGAACACTAAAACAGTACAAATATAGAAAAGAAAAATAATAAAATAAAATACCTGATGCCTGGTATATTTCATTTGACTGGTATAAATATTAGGGATGATTTTGAAAATGTTAGGAAGGGACATAGGCAATATTACCTGGATTAATGTGATTTTTTTTTTAGTTGAAATGTTTGGCTTGCTGTTTCCATGTTTCCAGTTTGTAAATATCAGATGGCAAATATTTCATGATGATTGTGTTCCATCTGCAATGATGAGAATTCTTCTCAGATAAACAATTTCTTGAAGATCAGTGTAAACACCAAAATAAATAAATTATCCAAAAGGTGATAATGGTATCACACCATACCTGTCAACTGTACAGATTTTCACAGAATGTCCAGATTTTTGCTTTATATTTTTAGTCCGTTTTCATAAAATTGTGTTTTTTTTCTGGAAGATTAGTGGCAAACCATTAAAGACTAAATTAGAAGATAAGGACAGACATTTCAGCTGCAGACCCTTCAGAAAATTCATGCTAATGCAAAACCTGTTATTCTATCAACTTTCTAAGTTTGTAAGTTCAATACTTTAAAATTGTCCCTAGTTTTGGGCCTTTGCCACACTTTTATTCATAGCTTTGTCCAGATTTCTTGCTTCAAGAGGTTGAGAAGTATGGATCACACAGTCTACAAAGAACTATGAGGGACAAAAGTGAAAACTGTGAGTCAAGGCAAAGTCAAAGTAAACTTTATTGTCATTCAGACCCACACACAGTGTGAGTTAAATCAAATTACATTGCGTTGGTTCCAAATGCATACATTACATACAAATACAGAAAATAACAAGGAAATATAACAGTACAGAATCATATGCATATACTAAACAATACTGACAACATCTGAGATACCTCTGTAACACTGGTAGCAGCCTTCATCAAATATCGCACATGTGGAAAAGCAATTATTGCACAGAGTACAATACTGACAACATCTGAGATACCTCTGTAACACCAGTAGCAGCCTTCATCACATATCACACATGTGGAAAAGCAATTATTGCACAGAGTACAATACTGACAACATCTGAGATACCTCTGTAACACTGGTAGCAGTCTTCATCAAATATCGCACATGTGGAAAAGCAATTATTGCACAGAGTACAATACTGACAACATCTGAGATACCTCTGTAACACTGGTAGCAGCCTTCATCAAATATCGCACATGTGGAAAAGCAATTATTGCACAGAGTACAATACTGACAACATCTGAGATACCTCTGTAACACCGGTAGCAGCCTTCATCACATATCACACATGTGGAAAAGCAATTATTGCACAGAGTACAATACTGACAACATCTGAGATACCTCTGTAACACCGGTAGCAGCCTTCATCACATATCACACATGTGGAAAAGCAATTATTGCACAGAGTACAATACTGACAACATCTGAGATACCTCTGTAACACTGGTAGCAGCCTTCATCACATATCACACATGTGGAAAAGCAATTATTGCACAGAGTACAATACTGACAACATCTGAGATACCTCTGTAACACTGGTAGCAGCCTTCATCACATATCACACATGTGGAAAAGCAATTATTGCACAGAGTACAATACTGACAACATCTGAGATACCTATGTAACACTGGTAGCAGCCTTCATCACATATCACACATGTGGAAAAGCAATTATTGCACAGAGTACAATACTGACAACATCTGAGATACCTCTGTAACACCGGTAGCAGCCTTCATCAAATATTGCACATGTGGAAAAGCAATTATTGCACAGAGTACAATACTGACAACATCTGAGATACCTCTGTAACACCGGTAGCAGCCTTCATCAAATATCGTACATGTGGAAAAGCAGTTATTGCACAGAGTATACAGAATATACTGAATAGCACAAGTATATTGTACGGAATGTTCAGTTAGAACTGGCAGTACTTTTCAAGCAGCTTGATGTAGGTACTGCATAAGAAGATAGCTTCTTCTTGCGATGTGTTTTTGTTGTAGTTTTTTATCACCTTTTGGACTAACTGATGAATTTGTGGTTTTATGGCTATAATAGTGATTGTCTTTACTTGAGTTCTCCTTTAAATTATTATTTTGGCCACTATAAATATATCTGCTGCCATGCCGATCCATTAAGGGGAAAGCTGTCTTCTTGATGCAAGCACATTGCAAGAGATACAACTTTACAAAGATGTGGTTTAGTTAATCACTAAACAAGCTGAAAATGAACTTCTGTTGTGGGCTAACCTAGGTGAATAGGTAGGTTTGAGTGATTGTCCCCAGGAACTGCTAAAAGTGGCACTTATCCTCATTGCACTTCATGGGATAGCCATTTGCAAGTAGTTACAATAACATACCTTGGTCAGTAGGAGGGTTGTACTTTATGACTAAAAATGGAAAAAATAAAAGAATATTGAGTGATGCAGTCTTGATGAGCATGTAAAATGGCAAGTCCTCAGGAAATAGCATAGTAACTGTTAACCTGTTCAGTGTGGCCTTGATGGTTCAAATGGCTCAAAAGTTATTGACACAGTTCCATTTGATTCTACAGAAGCCTGCAAATTTAAATAATATAATGACCAACTATGTGGAGAAGCTTTCTTCTAAAATATCAGATGTGGAGCAAACTTTATCCAGCCATTTGAATCTGTTATTTGAGATAGATGGCATTGTCTCAAACATTTTTCACCACCTAACAGCTATAAAGTCTAGAATGGAGCTGTGAGAAAAGAGACATATCTGTACATATGACATGCTATAGGGAAAGAACCTCTATTTTTTTGGAGTGCCAGAAAATTTAGTAAAGGCAAACTGTGTGAGTTTTTTTTATAACCTGCTAAATGATTAGATATTCGCTGCAATGAGCCTCATATACAACATGCACATAAAGTTTTTGTGTCTCAGACTATAAGAACCTGAGGCATAGTGAGGCACGTTTTAAAACTTATACTTTAAAAGAAACAACTGTGGCTTCCATGTAGGACACGTGCAGCAATAAAGATTAATGATCCACACATTCTATGTAAAGGTGGGCAAGCCTGGGATTTTTGAAGAAGAGCAGCCGGGTCAAAGCTGAGCCAAGGGTCTGGCTTAGCTCTTAGAGCCCCCAAAGAGCTGAACCAGAGCACACAATCAGAGCAGCAGCTCAGTTAAAAATAACTATGCCTGTAAGTTTAGAGCAAATTATTTAATTAAAAACTATAATTACGGCCAAATAGACATGGCATTGCCAGGCTTCACTGAAATGAATGAATGAATACTGACAGTTTGTTGATCATACTTCCTAACATCTTACAACCTGCCACCCCCTTTACCATGCCCAAGCTAAAGTTCTGCTGACACTGAAAAATAGGAAAAAATTATAATAAGTACAACACAGAAGTACAGCTCACTGTATGCAGGGACAGGAATGTTTCCCTGACTAGTAGAAAAGAATTCACGTTTTTAATGATTTAGTACATAGTAGCAACACCACACTTTGCAAGAAATGGTCAAATAGCCCAAGGTAAAAACTAGATACACTGCCTAAAAGGAGCAAAAAAGCCTTGTGAAATGCTGGATTTTGTTACTTTTATGTAAGAAAGAACATTTCAATTCTCTTAAGTCAGTCAACAATAATAGTAAAAAAACAAACAGTATTTTTAGTAACCTAAATAATTGGGTAGAAAATAAATAAATTGTCCCAGTGGACTGTACCCCTTCTGAGAAGATACACCACCTCTGACTTCAATAGATACTTTCCTCCAACAAACCATATCAACCATAATTGCCCTTTCCTCTCATGTATTTATGCCTCCAAAATGATAGCTCCTTTCTGTAGACTAATATCTTATTGAGAAAAGAATGAAAAATGTAATAACTACAGTAACATTTTGTTGTTTCAGCTTATGATTGGTAAACACATACACTGCACCCAATAAGTCATAACACTTTTTTGCTACCAGCAATTTTCATGTACAAGATGCCTCCGTACCCCTTCCCCAAAAAAGAATCCTAGTTCTGTATATATCTCTGATGCTTGATGGTGAGGAAAGTGAAATAAAAAATTACTACAATAATGTAGTAATTTCAACATGTTGCTCTTGAACACATATACTTACCCCTAAACATACACTAAGCACCTCTCAGAGGTTCACAGCATTGAGCATAAATATGCGACAATCGAGAAACATGGGTTATCCTCAGTAAAAACAAAGAATCTCAAAAGAATTGTGCCCATGCTATCCTTAGCACTGGTAATGCTTTCCAAGCTCTCTTAAATTCTTTTTCTCACTGAAACAGGCTCCTATCCCTTTGTGGAAGCATGCAAATATGCTGGGGTGGAAAAAAAAACAATGCACCCTCATCCTAAAAATGAGCTGCAAATCTTTTTAAAAAAGAATTGTCCAGCTACAGTATCTTGCAGTAGTCCTCTCTCATGAGAAATGTTTAAATGTTCTCCCTTTTCAACACTGTGGCATGTGGTATTACCATCTCTCGTATTCCTGCCAGCTGCAATGCTTACATGCACAAACTAGACCTAATAGAAAGCATTCTCAAATGCCAAATGTGGCTTGGCTCTTTCTCTACTCTTAAACCTGCTGGTTCACAAGCCAGACTGAGCTTATAGTCAGGCTCAAGCCAAGCTCAAACCAGCTCTGGCTTGCCCACCTCTAATTTTGTGAACAAAAATTTTCTTCAGAATCCAGAAGAAAGAAGTCAATTTTATTTTTTTGTGGTCATAAATGTGTGCAGACAATAGAAATGGAAGGCAAAATAGCTTTACCCTGTACAGCTCAGAGTTTTCTTTATGCCAGGATGGTAACCTTTTTATCTACTGAAGAAGTAGAAAAGACAATTGACTAGCAAAAATCCTGTGGCATCAACAAGTAGTAACCAACTGATGAATGGAGATGTTGAGCAAGGATTCGAGACTTAACAGCAAGTAAAAGTACATAATCCAATATTTAAAAGAAGGCATCATCCATTAAAGTTCAGGGATCTAAAATCTGTTCACGTTTAACTCATTCACTCCAATGGAACTCAGGAAGTTTGCATTGTAACTTCCAATGGGAGGAGTCTAAGCCTTTAGACAGAATCAAATCATCCTCACATTTCAAGCAAATGTTCATATCTCTGTAACCACAGGGATTATGAAAGAAATTTAAATGGCAAACTCTTCAGCATAAACTATTTTTATAGTGGTGGTATTCTCTAGAGTCTAGGCCATAAACTGAATTTTATAAGTCGCAGTAAACACAGTAACTATTATATTTGTAATATTTTGTAAACAATTTACAATATCTCAGCAACCACTCAAAATACATACATATTGTCAGCAGGGTTTTATTCATCTAGCTGAGAGCTTTCATATGAAGCTTAGAAGTTCTGTCTGTGTTGGTTGTTGAGATATTTCAAAAAATGTGAAAATTGTATCTATATAAATTAAAATCATAAAAACATCATTTAATATATATTTACCTGCTGTAGACAGAGGTCAAATATTAATACAGTTGAGTTTGCTATTGTGTAAGCTTTAAGATGAAGTCTTTTAAAACTTTTTACATAGCATGGCTTTGGAATTATTGATGCAAATATGAACAAGCATGAGGCGTCAGTAGGAGCTAACTGCAGATACACCTGGAGGCGTCAGTCGGATGTAATGTAGAGTTGTCTGTCATTTGCATAGGATTAACACTACAGGCAAGGAGCAAACAGTATTAAATAAAAGGTGCTATTATTGATATGTACAGGCTTACTTGTGTAACAATTCATTAGCTGTAGAATGTGTAATGGGAGTGGATATTAAAGTTAAATATATAAAAACTGTAGTAGCTTTGCGGAAAGAGGGTACATGGTTTTACAAAGGTCTTTCATAGATTGACACAAGGTGAATTGAGAGCAGATGTCTCGCATGCTGATGTTTGGAATCAGATATTCCTTATAGTTTTGCTAGTCCTGTTAAAAGTTTACTGCTTTCTCCCAGGAAGGCAACATTGCTTGTATCTAGTTACAAAATATTCCCATTATTTCTCAGATTAATGATTTTAATGTTTTACATTTGTATTGTGCCACAGCTGAGTTCAAGAGGGCAATATGAGACCACAGTGCTCAACATATAATTATGGACTGTTTGATGATGCTTATATTTATTCAGTTCAAAGAGTGCATCATTTGAAAGATATTTCTAAAAATGTATTGATAAACAGGTCCAGCCATAGGCATAGGCCAACTAGGTGGCTGCCTAGGGCACAGCTCCTGCTTTCGTTGTAGGGGCATTTTTCAGACATCTATTTATTAATTATTTTTCAGTAAATAAAAGTGGTGTTTCTTTAGATTTTTTGGTTGGTAAATAACGGAAAAGCTCTCTTAGCAGAGAAGTGAGAACAGCACCCTAGGGAGGAAGTCCTATAGGCCTGGCCACTCTATTTGTTGACCTCCTGCTTATCCCACCCACAACTGACCCAGACAAACAAATTGAGTAGGTCATGGGTGGGGCAGAGCAAGAACTCAAAAATTCAAAACTTTGAGAGTGTGGAACAAGAGAAAGCTTGGCTATGACATGAGGTAATTTTTTTGTCAACGTTAGACTTTCAAATATTTTGGATGGCTAGGGGCTGGCTAGTCCTTAGCTCTCCCTGATTTAGTAGGCCTGTTTGATTTTTCTCTTATTTGCTCGGCCTATCCCCCTATCATATCTCTCACCTCTCTGGATTTTTGTCTCATACTTTTCGTCTATTCCACACAAAATTTGTGTTTTTGTGATGAATCATTGAGGACTAAAATAAGTAAATAACAGCAGACTTCATGTCTTTCAGAAACTACATGCTAATGCAAAACATGTTCTTCTAGCAACTTTCTCAGTTTATAAGAAGAATATTTAAAATCTGTCCTGATTTGGGATTTTTATTCTCCCATTATTTTTTTACTTTGGTCATATTTCTCAAGATGGCATTTTAAAAGGTATGTCCCTCATATTTTTTTTTTTTTTTTGGTAAACCACTGAGGATTACTGTAAGTCAAAAATGCTAGCCATTGGAGCTCTGTCCTTTTTTTTCCTCAGGAAGTGTTTGTTGATGTTAAATCTGTTGTTCAACTAACAAAATGAATCGAAGTATAATAAAAATGCAGGGCTGTCTGTGGGGGGGAATATAACTAAGGACTGTTTTATGCTCATTATTCTGCAGGATTTCTGTGATTTCTGTGAAGGAACTTGGAATAATTCAATGCATGGCTTCTGCTTCTATAGAACAATGCTGAAATACAATCCATGGATGTCATTTTTACCTATAATGAATGTCTGGGGGTTAAAGCTGTCTCTAGAAAGTAACTGACTCTCTAAAATGTATCTCAGTTTAAAGAGTCTCTATCTGGCTTTGCAGGACTAGTCTGTATTTGCAGGGTTACTGTGATTTATGTGAAACAACTTAGAATACTTTAATATGTGGCTAATGTTTCCATGGAACAAAGCTGAAATACAAAGCACAGTTGTTATTTTTAGCTATAACTTGCTAGATGAGGGTGAGCAGTATCTGTAGAAAGTATCTCAACCACTAGTTGTTCTTCTCAGTTTAAACAGTCACAATCTGGCTTTGCATAATTAAAGTGCATTTGTAGGATTGATGTGATTTATATGAAGAAACTTGGGATACTTTTAATGGGTGGCAGCTGTTTGCATGGAAGTTCACAAAGCTGAAATACAATACATGGCCATCATTTTATCACTATTGTCTGAAGTGCACAAAGAAGTAACTATACCTTCTGAGTTGAGATTAGAGCTGTCTCTTGAAAGTAACTGACCTCTTGTTCTCTGCTCAGCTTAAACAGTCACTATCTGGCTTTCAAGATTATTGTGCAACAGTTGCAGGGTCATGCTTTCCTATTAAAACATTGACTTTAGACAGATATTAACTCAGAAAGTATGACGGACTACTTAACTGGACATATGAGAAATGCTAAAACCAATAAAATAAAAGGCTGTCCAGCACCAACAGAGTGTTAGAGATGAAAGTGCTTATATCTGTGCTCTTTTATTTTTTTATAGTACATTAAAGTGTTAAACACTCTGCCTGTGCTGGACAGCCTTTTATTTTATTGGTTTTAGTATTTATTCTTATTGTTTTTTTATACGCTTGGATTTAATCATATGAGAAATGCACAGACAAACTAGCTATGATTGTTGAGGCTGTTTGTAGAGGAAGTTGACTAACTACCTGTTGTTGCTTGCTCGTTATTCTGGCCATCAGAATTAATGTGAAATGTGTGAAGCAATTTGGAATACTTTAGTATGTGGCAACTGTATGGGGTAAAGGTGAACTACATTTCATGGACATCCTATTCTACCACAATCGAATGTCAGAAATGTACACTGACTTGTGGGGGTAGAGGCTGTCTGGATAAAAGTAATCAACTTATTTGCTATTTGTTCAGTTTAAATAATGTTCAGAAAAGTAAGGCATAAAATGCATCACAGAACATTCATAACCTTAAAAGCTTTAGGGGGCCCTGGAGACCCCCACATTACAAGGCTGTATAAGTGGACTTTTGACATAGGCTTAGTAGTAGCTTCTGTCCTAAACCCCACCTAATCTAAAACCAGCTATTCCCAGAAGTGTCCTCAAGATGTCATTGTACTTTCTGTCGGGGGAGGGGGGGGCTAGGGAAAATACCAGTATTTCTTTAATTTTCTGCACTTACATATTATAGCAATGCTCGTTTCTCATGCCAAGAAATGTGGTCAAACTGTGTTGTGAAGTGTGTGTGTCACAGAAGTGTGTGCTTTTCCTTGTAGGTTACAACCAGGTTAATTTGGTCCTGTGAAAATGCATCTGTGAGATTTGCCCAGCACTGAAAAAGATCCATTCTCCCAGGACCCGGCACTCTCATTTCCTGTGTTTTCACATGCTAACTCCAGCAGCGATTAAGTTGTTAACACTTCCAAAATCCCTTACCTTTCCATTGTTACATCTCTTTTGTTTCTTGTTTCTGCCCCCTCCCTCCCCTGTTACAACCAAGTATCTGTTTTCTGCTCAAACCCTACTTGATCTATTCTATTTTGTGCATATTCAAACCCCACACTGACTTTCTTAAGTATATATTCTCTTATGTGACACCAAATAATATAACACCACAGAGCTGCAAATTATAGGTGTCGAATTGCTGAAAATATTCTAAACTATAGGCAGACACAGTAAGACTACACCAATTTTGCAAATCAGTCTCACTCTAAACAGGTAACCAAGCCTTAAAAGTAAGTGTTGCATGAATTTCACTATGTTTCAAAGACTTTAGTGTCACTGCTGAAGTTGCTAAACAGGAGCAGGAGTTGAGCCTAAAGAGGAATTTGGACAATATTCCCATTCCTGCTGTTTAACAAGTGTGATCTGAAAGTAGTTCAGAGTTTGAACACTTCTTTTCAGTATGACATGTACTCGTTGGCCAAGAAATCTGACAATCACGCCTTTTCCAAAATCTGGTTGCGATAATATTTCTTCCCAAACCCCAGAGGTGTGCATGGGTCTCTACAGATTGTGTTGAGCTGGTGATAGGGTTATCATTATTTCTTTAATGTTCATCATGTCAGAAGTAAGACAAGAGAATCACTATAGCTTGCATATAAGCAGTGTACTGTACAGGATTAACAAGTTGGAAATATTAATTACTGTGATCATTTTTTTTTTCACTTTTCTCACAATCAAACATTAGTTGTGTATATAGGTAGCTATCTTTAGTGGGAGTGTAAGAAGGCATGAAGTTTATAAGTCTGACAGCAACAAGTTGAATATGGTATGTTCTGTTTGCTTTTTCAAATTCAACTCATTCTAACAGAGAGGTACGCAGGCAGTGGCTACCTTTTGGGGGTAGGAGGAGGCATGCTGTGTATATGTATGATAACAGTAACTTGAAATATTTATAACTGTGGCCATTTTTACCTTTACTTTCATCCCAGTTTAATATCAGAAAGACATGGACAGAAAATGACAGTTTTTTTTTTTGGTTGGGGGGGGGCAGAGGTACTATTCTCAGATAAGATCTATGTATCCTCACAAACATTTGACCATTAAACCTTAGAAACAACTTATTTCTTCCTTGAAATAAAAAAAGAAAATTTCTTTCCTTACAATTTTTGTTCAGGCCATTATTGGATCAAAAGTTTTGAAAAAGTTTATAACATGCACCTTAGACTATCAAAAACCCTCTTGGCTTCTCCAGACACCTGACTTAATGCAGCTATTTCCTCTAAGTGTATACTTGGTCTCTTCAGGTCTGCTGAAAAGATGCAATAAATGGATATGTTCAAGAACAACACTGAAGTTTTTCCTTAATTACAACTTTTGTTCAGGTCACTATTTGATCAAAATGTTGAGAAAAAAGGTCTAAAATGCATCTCCAGCATCTAAAACCTCTATGGCCTCTGGGATTCTAGCAGCACCCAGACCCTCAGCTTAATTCAGTTATTTCCTCCAGTTATTACACTGCAGTTCTGGTCAGTTAGGCTATATTGAAAGGATGGTGGAAAAAGCAAAGTTGAAGAATAAGGCTAAATTTCTTTCCTCAGTCAGGATTTTTTCAAGCTATCACTGGATGAAACAGGTTGGTTAAAAAAATCTGAAATGCATTTCAGAGCATCTAGGACTCCCACCCCCCCCCCATGGCTTCTGGAGCCTACAGGTCCCCAGCCCTCTGCCTTATTGTAGTCCTTTCCTCCATAATTATCAGAGAACAGCTTTCCCTAGTTTAGGATGAGTTTAATGAATGCAGGGAAAAAGTGTGAGACAATGAAGATAAAAAGTAATGTGGATGGTGAGATTAATCCCGGGAGGGTGAGCCATGGAGGTACAGGGTGATATGCTGTGAGGGGGAAATGGGCAGTGGGGGGGGGGGCATAGAAATCTTCACTTTTGGTTCCATTTCAACAAAGACCAGCCCCATTGCTGAACAAACAGATAAGAAAATTCTTATCACTATAAACTAGGATACTGATATATGTGGTCTTTGAACATTTTGTTCTTCAAAGGATGAGTTCATGATGGGCTGTATTTAACCAATGAAAAGAGTTCTTCAGTGTTAATGCATATCTACAGGTTACTTAAAACCCATTCCCTCCAGAGGAGCTCCGGAAGTTTGCCCAGTAACTTCCAGTGGGTGGAGCCTAAACTTTTTGATAGAATAAAATTATGTCCTTGTATTTCAAACAAATCTTCATATATCTGGAACCATATTGGCTACTTAAAAAAGTGTAAAATTCAAACTGCTCAGCACAAACCATTTTTATAATGGTAGTCTTCACAAGTCTTAAATAGGATTTTATAAGTGACAATCAACATGTTTATTTCTTTATTTGTTTATTTGACATTTGTTTATCAGGAAAGTCTGATTCGGTATGAGCCTATTTTCAGTGGAGTCCCAGGGAGAAAAGCTACACAGCACACATTAAACAGAATTAAAACAGCAATTGTTACAAATATTAAGATGATAACAAAGTAGTATAATATGTGAAATACAATGAAAGAAAAAAGCAATAAAGTTGACTATACATTATATACAAAGTAGAAGAGAGTTCCTAATGTGAATGTTACATAACGATGCATGAAAATACATAACAGAATAAGTAATAGGGTGTAAAAGCCTTATCCTTTTTCTGGCAGGAGAAGTAGATAGTAAAATTCAGTCAAATTCTGGGATAGAGAAAAGTTAGAATATAAAGAAAGGACATTGGAATGTTAAGGAATTAAAGAAAGATGAGATAAAAAGTATGTAAAGCAGGAAGGGAAGTAGGATCTATCAAGAGAAAGTCTATTAAGAGTGTGGAAGGAGGGAGTAGAAATGAGTACTAAGATGGCAAGGAGCAGGGGCAGATACAATTAGTGGTTAGATGTTCTTTCAGCCTAGGCCTCACTGAGACAGATGCCTGGTGTCAAAGCCATGGCCTGAAGTTCAATGCAAAAAGTGTATTGTCATCCCCTTTGGTAAAAACTCTGTACCCATGAACTACCACATAAGTGGTAGTCTACTTAACGTCGAAAGTGTGATAAGAGACCTTGGGACACAGGTGGACAGTAGTCGCTCCTTTGATAATCACATTGCCACAGTGGTCAGGAAATCCTTCTACATGGCTCACCTCATCAAAAAAGGTTTCTCATCCAGAAAAAAAGAGGTCATTGTTCCCCTCTACTCATCACTCATTAGACCCATTATAGAGTACAATGCCCCTTTTAGTATGTATCTCACAAGACATCTACAACAACTGGAAAGGCCACAGAAATACCTCACAAAGAGGATTACTGGCCTCAAACAGATGCCCTATGCAGACCGTCTAAAAAAACTCCAGCTTTACTCCGTCGCATATCGCCTATCGCCTACTCAGAGGCGATCTCTGCCTAACATACAAAGCTATGTCAAACCCAGTGCTGTTGGACATGCTCCACTTAAAGAAATCCCAATCCCTCCGAGCTACATGCTCTAGGGACCTAAACCTTGTCACCACAATAAACAGAACGTACTGGAGGTATAGATTCCCATCCCAGAGACTTCCCATACTCTGGAACAGACTACCTATCAATGTCAAACAAAGCTCCTCATTAGCACTCTTCAAGAAAAATCTTAATGATTGGATGGGAAATAGGAAATTCACCCCGGGGATCACTTCTGTGGCTCTGCTCGACAGGGGCACAGGAAAATAATTTTCTTGGGTGGCGAAAGCCAGGGTGCATTTTTGGCTAGGCTTATACAGGCCCTAGGGCTAATAGCCTAGTACCTACCTATGAACTTAAAGGAATAGTAGTGGGGTGTAATTCTGATTTTAACTTTTAAGTTTGTAATATTTTGTAAATAGCTTAGAATATCTCAGCAACCACTAAAGGTACACACATACTGTCAGCAGCATTTCTTTCGTCCAGCTGAGAGCTTTGATATGAGGCTAAGCAGTTGGTCTGTGCTACTTGGTTGTTGAGATAGTTAGAAAAACATGACATTTATGTCAATATAAATAAATATTGTATGAACAACAATTGATATCTCTTTACCTGCACTAGACAGAGGTCAAATATCAATATAGTTGTGTCTGCAATTGTATAAGCTTTAAGATGAATTTCAATACTGTGTATGTAACATGCTTTTGGAATTATTAATGCAAATATGAGCAAGCAATATTTAACACCTACAAGAGTTAGTAGGGTGTAACTGCAGAAGCAGCTGGAAACATCACTCAGCTAATGAGTTAAGACTTACAGTGTTGGATTTTTGTAGGGTTGTTTACCAACATGCAAATAAAGCTGGTGTGCAGAAAAGAGAAAACAAACATGCTGGAAATGAATAACTTATGCTGGAGTTACTTCTGCCAAGAAACATGTGGTCATACTGGACAAATGTTAACAGTGTGTTATAAAAAAGTGATTTTTTTCCAAAATTGCTAAGGAAGGGAGAAATGAAAATATGTGCATTTCTGTGAAGAAAAAAGGTAGTTGTTTTTTTCTTTAAGTAATTGTAGTCTTGAAGTTAACCATTATGGGGTCTTGCTTTTCTCCTAAAATATTGACTTAACCTTCTTCTTATTCTTATTATTATTATGGTTTACTATCAAAATCTGGAACTGCAGGTGATCAAATCATATGTAGTAGAAAACAGAGTTTCAAAGAGGCACAGTGTCGAAACAGATTACTATAAATTCACAATAATGAATGTGAAGGGTGATTTGGTAGTCTGAGTTCGGTATTGTGAATGGAGATCATGGTTCAGTGAGGAACAGGGAATTTGCCCTTTTCCTTGCTGTAGTGTGATATCAGAAATGGTATATCTAATTTGCAGTGGGTGTGGGGGCCACAGGGGGCTTGCCTCCTGCAAAAATGTTAAAGGAAGTACAAAGGACAGATGGAGGTGTAAGTTATACAGGCTACTTCAAATGTATTGAATCATGAAATGACGGTAAAGCTGGGTTCGACCTTCCTATTCGAAATTTGTCTGTTTTTCAGGGTCTATGTTAAAACAACAAAAAGTGTAAATATCGAACGTTCGGATGAACGAAAATGCATATGATCGGAATTGCTATTGCGGGGGGCTATGCCCCCCACACCCCCAATATATTCCAACTCCAAGATCGCAATACAGTGAGGAAAGGGCAAATTTTCCGATCTTCACTGTACTGCGATCTCACACTATTGATGTCAATCATATGCGTTTCCACTCATCCAAGCGTTCGATATTTACACTTTTTGTTCTTTTAACATAGACCCGTTTTTCAGTATTTTAGTTTGATGACCTGACTAAATGAACAAAGCAGTTTCTTTATTTCAATAGTAAACCATTGTTATTATTATTATTATTATTATTATTATTATTATTATTATTATTATTATTATTGTTATGTTTTTGTTGCTTTAATGAAATTGCTTTTTGTCTTATAATGAAGACAAATTTGAAAGTTTTTTCCATCTGTGGCTAACTAGATCTTTTGAGATGGTAACTGTAGAATAGTCAGTTAGATGGACCCTTTTAGAACTATTTCTACAAGCACTATGTAATTGTATTCATAAAATAGAAAAAACTGACAAATCATATCAATGATTGTCTTGACATGAAATCTATACTATGCTATGCAGAGATAAAAGTAAGTCTCCCCAAAACATTCCCTGGAATTCTGGAAAAGTATGGTAATTGCCTGTTGCGGGTAAGTCAACTACTGCAGTAATGATAAATGCAAATCAGATATCTGTGGCCACAGTGAGAAAGACCACATTATCAGCTCATTAGCATGCCTCTGAATTATGGGAAACATGACTGCTGTTCTACCTGATGAGCGATGTGTTCTCCCTAGCAGCCCATGCAATGCATTGCCAAAGACCCCTGTATGCTCTTGTACACACACACACACACACACACACACACACACACACACACACACACACACACACACACACACACACACACTTTCATACAACTTTATTCATGCCCCAGCAGACCTGCAAATGCATGTCCACATACATAAACACATTAACAAACCCCCACCATGTCTTCACTAAACTTGCCTGCCCCAAGGCTGCTTCCATAGTAGTCAATGGGTTCGTAGGTGTGTACTTGGTTAATGGCCCTGGAGCATTTACAAGCCTAGCCCATAGAAGTGTCCTGGCATTGTGCCAACCAATGTTAGTTTCCAGTGCCTCTATCAAGTAGAGCCAGTGGAGTGATCCCTGGGATGAACTTTCTATTTCCCATCCACTCATCAAGATTTTTCTTGAAGAGGGCCAGTGAGGTGCTCTGCTTGACATGTATGGGAAGTCTATCCCATAGCATGGGCAGTCTCTGGGTTATGAACCTGTCCCTCCAGCATGTTCTGTTGATTGTGGTAATGAGGATGAGGTCTCTGGAGCATGTGGTGTGGAGGGATTGGGATTTTTTAGATATAGCATTTTTAACAGAGCTGGGTCAGACATGGCTATGTAAGTCAAGCAGAGATCGCCTCTTAGTAGATGATATGAGACAGAAAAGAGCTGCAGTTTTTTTGAGTCTGTCCATGTACGACATGTGTTTAAGGCCTAGGATCCTCTTTGTGAGGTACTTTTGTGGCCTTTCCAGCTGTTGCATGTGTCTAGTGAGGTACATGCCAAATGGGGCATTATACTTGATGATTGGCCTAATGAGGAAAGAGTAGAGGGAGATGATAACCTCTTTCTTCCTGGATGCAAAACCCTTGATAATGAGATGTGCCACATAGAAAGAGTTTTTGACCACAGTGGCAATGTGTTGGTCGAAGGAGAAGTTGCTATCAACCTGTGTCCCCAGAACTCTTATAATGCCTTCAGTGTTCAGTGGGCTCCCATCAACGTGGTAATTAGTGGGAACTGAGTTTTTCCCAAGGGGGGGTGATGACGCATTTTTTGGCATTAAGCTTAAGGCCATGGTTTTGACACCAGTCATTGGTCTCAGTGAGGCCTTTCTGTATGATGTCCACATCACTTGGGGAGTTAATAATGGCTCCCAGCTTGCAGTCATCTGTGAACTTGGTCAGCCATAGTCCCTTCAAATTGGCCAGGACTTCTGAGAAGTAGATGCCAAACAGGAGAGGACCTATGACTGATCCATGTGGGACCCCACTTGTGACTGATCGGCAGTCTGACTTGGAGTCCACTACTTTCACACTGTGAGTTCTGTGCGCCAGTTTGCAACCCACCTAGTGATATAGGGGTCAATGCCTAGTTTGGTGAGTTTATCAATAATTCCTGAGTGGGGAATGGTATCAAAAGCCTTGACCAGACCGAGGTAGACTGTATAAACTGTTTTTCCCTCATCCACAGCTCTGATGACTGACTCAAAGAAGTCAACCAGGTTGAGCAGGCATGATCTACCTTTCATAAAACCAAACTCTGTGGGATCTAGAGTTTGGAGATTCCCTATATCCTTGTTAATTAAGTCCATGATGATGCGCTCCATAGCCTTACATATCAGACTCATTAGGCTAATGGGGCAATAATTCCCAGGGTCTGTAGTTACTCCCCCTTTATGGAGAGGGATGACCGTAGTAGTGTACCATTCAGTAGAGACAAGGCCTGAGGTGAGGCTGTGATTGAACAGGGCACACAGATGTGGTGCCAGTTCAATTTGTCATTCATGTAGAACACATCCAGGGATATTGTCGGGTCCCATGGAAGCCGTATTCTTGGCCTTGGACAATGCATCTGGGTGCCTGGCATTCCTCCGGTATTGTGATTGGCCCTTTGGGGGTGGGGAGAGGGGTAAAGTTGGTACTGAATCTGTCGGCCAGTATGTTGGCAATATCTGTTGGCACAGTATAGGAGGCACCATTGTGCAGTAACTCAGAGCAAAACTGTGTGTTGCCATGGAAATTTCTGATATAACTATAGAAGGCTTTCTGGTTGTTTTTAGTGTCTGCTGCAATTCTGCCATCATAGCTGGCTTTAGAGATTTTGATGAGGGATCTCAACTTTTTGTTGAGGCTAATAAAGGAGTTTTTCCAGTCTTGGGACTTTACCTTTTTCTGCAACAGTTTCTTCCTTCTGTTGTAGAGTTTATTAATGGCAGGGGACCACCAGATTGCCTTCCTTTTTTTGGAGGAGAATGCCTTGGTTCTGTTGGGTGCGGCTAGTTCCATGCATTTATGCACGTGTTCGTACAGTGCATTGGTGTATGATTTGTCAGTCATGTATCTATTTTTCATTGACATGGGTGCCGTGAAGTTAGCCACCTCTGATTTTAGGAGCCCAAAGTCAGCTTTAGAGATGTTTTTCATGGTGGTTACCTTTGCGGGGGGCTGTGTGTGCGATGTGGATTTGTGGTCGGATCTAACCAGGGAGGAATTGACTATTAGTGTAGAGCAATGGTTGCCCATGTTAGTAATAACCAGGTCAAGGATGTTGCTTCCTCTAGTGGGGTAAGAATGAACTGGTCCAAGGCATTGGAACTGATGAATTCCAGGAAGCAATGGGCCAGTGCATTGGTGCATGAGTAGTTTTCCCAATTGATGGAGGGGTAGTTGAAGTGACCTAGTATGAGAGTGTTGGGTTGGACCCTAATAGTTTCCAGGCTGCTTAGGAACATGGAGTGAGTGTCCTGGAACATGGTTGGGGACTTGTAGCAGGCTATGACCTGAATCGCTGTCTTACCCAATGTTAGTTGTACATGAAGTATCTGAGATGTGTTATGCTGGGCTACTAGTCTGGAGGTGTGCATATCCTTTATGAATATGGCTACACCACCATCTTTGGTGCTTTGGTCCATGTTCTGGGGCCGAAAGATGTGGAATGAGTTATAGCCTGGTAGTGCAGGGGTGCTTTCTGCTGTTTTAAACCAGGTCTCTGTTACAGCACAAATGTCAATGTTCTCCATTTGAGGAGTGCTTCGAGCAAGTGCATCTTGATATTTAGACTTCTAGGATTGAGCAGCATGACCCTCAGACTGCATTTATTTATAGCTGTCATTGTGGTAATTTGGTCTTTGGAACATTACCTAAAAAAGGCACTATAGGGGTGGCAAAATCTTTAGCCAGTATCCAGAAACCCAGGAGTGACAGATGCACGCCTTCTCTGGCAAAGCATCCAGGTCTGTAATCATGTCATCCCAAGCAGACAGATACTGGATCCCCTCAGAATGACACCATAAACTTAGCCAATTGTTGAAGTCAATCATTTTCTGCTTGTACTGCGGTATTATTCTGGGTGATGGTAGGATGTATCATACCTGCCTGGGCTACATGATCCGAGAGCTCCTCCATGTCTCTTTTCATGTAGTTCAGGGAGGTGCATCACAGGTCACTCACACCCACATGGACAATGGCAGAGTCATACTTGTACTTGTTGTGGAGTGACTTGAGTCTGTGCGTTATGTGTCGGATTCTGGCACCTGATAGACAGCTAGCTGTTACTTTCTCCTTATTCAACCTAGTGAGTGGGACATCAGTGTGCCTCACTATCGAGTCACCTCTGATTAGTGTATTGCATAAGCTGTTTTGCCTTAGGGGCTTAGGTTGAGGGCCACACTGTGTAGGTGAGTTATATGTCTTGTGGTTCGTGCTGTGTTGTGGTGGTTGACTGCATTTCTGCCTTGGAGGTCTCTGCTGTTTTGGTAGATTTCTATTGAGAGCCTCCGTGAAAGTGGGTGTGTGGTTTGTGTTTTTATGTGACAGCTGTGATGGTGTGTGTTTTGGAGGGCTATATGTTGCATGTGGTGTGGTGCAGGTGTTGACCTTCTCCTCTTGACCAGCTATTCTGTTCTTGGCTTGAGAGTGCATGGCTTCTAATTTGGATATACAAGTGCATCTGTCACAAGTGTGAGTGTTAGGATGTAAGAGGAAAGGGTTGTCTGTGCACATGAGGCAGCTGCTACACTGCCTCAGAATGCCCAAGTTCACCAGGTTAATAGGAGAAAGCACAGGGAACTGGCCTTTAGGCATGCTAGGAGGGATGGTCATTATTACTAAGTACTGGAGCTGTTTCCTTATATATTCCTTTTGCAGGAAAAATGTCACTCATGATGTTTGAGTCTGTACACTGCACTGCCAAACACTTGAGGGGAAACTAACACATAGACCCAGAAAATTTAAGGATGAAGAATTTAGGCAGTTCTTCTGAAGTTCGAAAGGAATCAACTAGCACTTACTGGAAAATAAAGAATTAGCTTGTCAAGAATGATGAAAAGAGAGGAGACGCACAAATGGCTACTGCCTGGCTGCTACTAATGTTGGCCTCAGCACAGCTTTACTCTGTTGGGATACAATTCTCCTTTGCTTCTTTTCTCACCAGAAGCAAAATGTTAGCACCAATCCCAAGAAGAGAAGCAGGTCATGGATTGTTTGGTGATCCACAGTCTTGTCCCAGATGATGCAAGGGTCTGCAGGCTTGTAGCCTTTTTCTGGTAGATGACTTGAATAACAACCAGACCAATCAGGTGCGTTAAGCACAGACACTCCAACCAGAAAGAGTCAGGAATCAATACACTCTGCTCCTACTCTCATCAGGATCAGAATATAAGCACAGATTCCAGGCTGTCACCTATAAAGCAGTTATTAGGCTTTCTGGTGATCAGTAGTCTCCATGATGTAACTGCCCTCCCTCTCTCACCAGGAGAAAACAGAAGCACTAATCCCAAGATAACTACTGAGAAGTAGAATGTGGGCTCTCCAATAACTGGTGGTCTTGCAATAGATGCTTAAAGGTAAGATGAAAAAAACGGTGTATCCTAAGCACTGCAGTGTGCACTAGAGGGGTAGGTAACTTAAGTTGTACCTGTCTAAAAAGTTAAGTTTTAGTGGAGAGTCAGTATTTTTAAAACAGCAAGATAGATTGAAAGGGGGTGGTCACTTTTGCATTCTGGTACTATGGAATACAGTAGGATGACCAATAAATTTAAATAGTTGAAGGAGAGTGATTTCACAAAATGATAATTTTGTGTTTACTCACACCAGCCAGTAAAAGCAGAGAGGAAATGAGATATATGGTCAAATTAACATAAGGGGCAGGCAACAAGAAAGACAGTGGTGTTTAAGAACACAACAGTAACAGGGTAGGTGAGTGGGAAAAAATTCTGCCTGACTCACAAGAGACAGAGCTGTGGTCTCTTTTCAAGTTTTAATATGCAGTTAAAAGCAGAATACAAGTAAAACACAATGTAAAGAAAACAAATCACAGTATACAAAATATAAAAAGGCAATAAAGTAATACAAAATACAACAAATAAAAAGCAAACTAACTTTTCTCTCACAGCAAACTGTAGCAGGGTCTGGGTGAGCCTTTCCATACTGTTGTCTTTTGACACAGATACTTTGTCCTCCGACACTGAAAATTTACATTGCTTCATAATTGTCTGTATCAGTCGTTAGGCTAAATTATGAGCTGTAGCATTTCCAGGGGAGAGCACATAGTTAGCTGCTCTCCCATATTGCTGCATTATCATGCAGCACTGCCTACCAGACCACTCTCTGCTCTGAGGCCTCCACTAGTTACTTCAGCAGTAGGGTAATCTAAGAATCAGAAAGGATTACTGTGAGGAGGGAAAACAGCCTTGTTAAGGCAAGGGACACAGCTAGGTCATTTGGTGCCCAGTGCCACTGCCCAAACTGATGCCCCTCAATGATTGGTTGATGACGAATAAATAAACAAATGTCTGTTCTTTGATCTGGCACTTCTCCCTTCTCTCCAAAGAGAAGTGCCAAGTCCTAATGACCAACCCCAGCCCTCACACTCTGTGTGGAGGAAAAAAACAATCTGTTCTTAGGTCTGTCCCTCCTTCCCTCCTAATGAGGACTGACATGTCCTAATGTCCTCCTGCTCTACCACCCACCCTCACAAAAAAAAAAAACAATTTGATTGCTCACACCCCTAACACCCTTTTACCCCTTCATAGCTACACTTCTGGTTAGAGTTATCCCCTCATGATAAGCATTTCTGAATACCAGCCCACGACTGTGTCACAGATAAATGAAATATTAGAGCTAGAAGAATGCATCTGCTGTAAAACATGGCTTCTGCTTCTAATCTGAGTAAAAAACTTGAAATGGGCATGAAAGGTCACTGAAACTAATATCTTTCACTGAAGGATTTCAAGCCTGGATAAGGTATAGTACTGCTGGCAGTTGTCTGCTGGGTGAGAAAGTAAATCTATATTTTTTTCTTTGACTGATAGACCTGCTTTCTGTCTTACCTGCTCCATTTTCTTTTCTGTTTTAAGACATTATGGCCTTGTGATTTTATTCTTTGTGAGAGACAGACATTTAAATTATCAAGGCTCGTATTTCACATGTTTTTTCATTGTTAATTTGAATTGTCTCCTGAGTGATACTTAAGTACAAAGTGAAATTCTGGGCCTTTGTCTTTGTCTGAAGGATTTCAAGCCTGTATAAGGTATAGCACTGCTGATGATTCCATGCTGGTTGAGAAAGTAAAACTATATTTTTTGTCCTTAACTGATAGAGCTGCTTTCTGTCTCATCTGTTCCATTTTGTTTTCCGTTTTAAGAAATCTTTGCCTGATGGTTTTATTCGGTGAAAGAGACAGACAAATTATCTAGGCTCATATTTCACATTTTTTCATTGGTTACTTTGAACTGTTTCCTGAGTGATACTTAAATGCAAAGTGAAATTCTGGGTCTTTTGTCTTTGACTGAAGGATTTCTAGCCTGCATAAGCTATAACACTGCTGGTAGTTCCTTTCTGGGTGAAAAAGTAAACCTATATTTTTAGTCTTTGACTGATAGAGCTGCTTCCTGCCTTACCTGCTCCATTTTGTTTTTGTTTTAAGAAATCTTGGCTTGGTGTTATTATTCTGTATGAGAGGCAGACACTTAAATTGTCTTGGCTTGTATTTCACATGTTTTTTCATTGGTTAATTTGAATGTCTCTTGAGTGATATTTAAATACAAAGTGAAACTCTGGGCTTTTGTCCTTGTCTGAAGGACTTCAAAACCACATAAGCTATAGCACTGCTGGTGATTCCCTGCTAGGGTTTCCCATCCGTCCTCCCATTTGTTGGTCTTCTTTTTAAACCTGGTGATTTTAAGCTTGCCACCCCTACTGTAAATTAAGCTTAATAAGCTCCTCCCTTTCTACACTGCTGCTGCTATCTTGGCTGTTTTATTTGAATTATTTATTTGCCTTTCCTCCTTGTGCTTATATTGAAAAAGCACATTTTGCCTCTTATTGTCTGTTGTACTGTTTGACTTCATCTGAATTCATTATCTAGCTAGCTGTTGGATAAAGTAGTGTATTTTTACACTTTAGTGAGCACTTGTTTTTTCATCAAAGTCAGTGAATTTTCCTTCTAGTTCACTGAGAAGTAGCCTGGTCTGTCTAGGTTGATGACACACTTGAGATTTCTGCATGTAGTTTTATTGGTTGAGAACTCATTAATCACCTTATCTTGTTTTTAGTGCCTTCATAAATTCTGTACATTTGAGTGTCTCTTGGCTCATTTTTACAAAGTGAAGTACTTTTATTGAATAATCACACTTTTACGAGCTGTTTAAGTTACACTGCTGTATCCATCTCTTTAAGTTTATTAGCGGTAGCACTTCACTCCAGACACTCTCTTACTGTGCTTTTACATCAGGCGGACTGCAATTTTCATCTAGTGGCTGTAGGTGTTTACCTGGTCTTTCTGAGCTGGGAAACCCACAAAAGGGTTTTAAGTATTTTTTTCTTTGCACTTCTCTTATATTCTGTGACTGTCCTTCAGTTGAAAATGTACTGTTTGTTGCTGCTTTGCACTGCATTTGTTGCACTTTGACTGTATTTCACAACTGCTGCTTTTACTTAATTTAAGAAAAGATCTTTTTCTGCTGTTTTATTCTGTTGCTATTATTAATTCAAGAAAAAAATTGCTGTTTTTTACACTGTTGATTATTTAATTTAAATATATATGCTGTTGTTCTGTCTTTCGGCTTTTCCCAGTTAGGGGTCGCCACAGCAGAACTCCGGTCCACTAATTATTGGCAGTAGATTTTTACATGCCAAGTTGCCAGCTCTGACGCATAACCTTCAACGAAGGTACGCTCATTCATGCATGTCTCCACACAGAAGACGCTCTAGCTGAGAATCGAACAGGACGTCGTACTGTGAGGCGACAACGCTACCGCAGCACCACCACCGTAGATATATATATATATATATATATATATATATATATATATATATATATATATATATATATATATATATATATATTGTGCTTTTTTTCTGTTATTCTGTTGCACTTCTGTTGGCCATAGTATAGCTTGGATTCATATAGTCTGAATTCAGTCTGTTTGTAGATTGTGCACTAAAAATAAGGTCATCTTTTTTGGAAGAAGCTCCTCTGTGCCTTATGGCAGGATTGTACAGTAGGACTATCCTTAAAATGCATATTGAAGTGAAACCACTTTCTAGATAAAATGTGAATTTTTTTAAACATATTTAGTGTTATTAATTCAATAAATTTTTATTAAGGTTACTATACTGGTATAGGCTATGTTTACACATAAAGTGAATTTTTACTGATTTTAACTGATTCTTTATTAATAGTTTTAGGTATTTAGTTATTTATGTAACTCATGAATTAATATAGTACTTATGTATAGAAGGATAGCTAGGGTCCGCTCGAGGTGCTCATGATTTTTTCGAGATTGAATTGTTATGATTTTTTGAGATTGAATATAAAGACAAACAGAATTCGGTAGTGTTTAGGATTTTATGAATTTATGATTTTATAATAATACTCTTTATTTATTAGGTGTTTTAATAATGTGTCAAAATATTTTTCTTACACTGTTGCTATAGCTTGTAAGGCTTTTCAATAAATTGAAAGTCTGGAAACATGGGCACTTTAAAATATGAAGTAGTTTTAACTAATCATTTAATTAATGATTGAATTGTTTAATTAAATTTGAATGTGAGTATAAAACAAAGTTTTTTATGCCTGTTGAGTTGTCTGATGAAGTTGGGTTATGTGCCTCGATGAAAGCGCTTATAATAAATAGGTTTTGTGAAGTAAAAATCAGCCAGCTCGCTTTTTGTTTTTTATCTCAGCAAGTACCGTTATATCTCCATCATACTTCATGTTGGTGTGAACAACTTGAGACATACCTCCCTGGACTATATGAAGATAGACATAATTGAGCTCTCTGAATATGTGTCCCAAGTGGGTATGTCCATAGCTTTGAGAAGCATTTTACAATCGCCTAGGATGATACCACAGTATAAACAGAGAATTATTCACTTCAATAATTGGCTTAGTTTCTGATGTTATTCTAAGGGGATCCAGTTCCTATCAGCCTGGGATGACATTTTGGATTGACCATACTACTCTGCCAGAGATGGTCTTCTCCTGGCATCTCTAGGCTTTCAGTTGCTGGCTAAGGCACTGGCCTACCCCATAATGCCTTTTTTAGGCAAAGTCACAACAAAATCTCGACATGAAAATATCAAACACAATGAAATTTTGGGTTATGCTGCTAAACACTAGGAGTTTAAATCAGAAACTGCACTCTCTGGAATCACTAATCTCCCTGGAAGATGCATGGAATCACTAATCTCCCTGGAAGATGCTGACATCTGTGCAGTCACAGAAACCTGGCTCAAAGCCACAAAAGGTACCCCGGCCTTGCAAGGCTGCAATGCCTTCCACACTTTCAGACTGTAAATTGAATGTGTGAGAACCAAAGGAGGATGAGTATCTAGCTTCATTAAAGATAATTACACCTCTAGACTGGTTAGACAATAAAACTCTATGGAGCTACTCCAAGTCCAAATTACCTTGGGTAAAACCCCCATTCAGGTCATCATCAGTTACAGGTCCACTTCTGTGAACCAAGATACCCACACAGCTTATTTAGACCTACTTGAGACAATTAAGGTACAACCTAAAACCATAGTCATGGGTGACTTCAACTATCCTTTCATTAATTGGAAATTGTATACAAGTCCAAACTCACACACACAGAAGTTCCTGGACTTTGTTAACTCAAATGCCCTGGGAAAAAGTGCACCACCACACAAGGGGCTCCAATATTCTAGACCTGGTCCTCACCAATATGAATGACTGATGCAATGCCTCAAGTGTAGGGCCCATACTGGTTAAATCTGACCATAAATCAGTCATTTTAGAAGTAGCAATAGAACCAGAACTCCTCAAAGTAGAAGTTAGGCTAAAAAACTTTACCAAAGCTAATGATACCCTCCTAAGAAAAGATATAATCAACTTCCAAGATTCAGTTTCCACAGATGGAATTGATGACTATACTAAGTTATACACTGATACCGTATATACACATCTACACAAATGTAGAGACTCAGCCATGCTGGATAGGATTAAAGCAAGATCCTCAAGAAAAAAAAGCAAACCATCCTGGTGGATGTCTAGTATTAATAAATTATACAAAGAGTGAAATAAGCTACTGTCTAAAAATACAAAATTGAGATCCCAGAACTGCAAGAGCACTCTCCTCAGCCTAAACAAGCAAATAAGACAACTCTTAACATCTTCAAAGAGCAAGTATGGTAGGACTCAGATGTGTGCTGAACTAATTGTGGATGGCATCACACAAACAATGACCCCGCAGAAATTGCAAACCTGCTAGCAGACAGGCTTGACAAATATTACACCCCCCTCTCCCCCCAAGCATACCACAAACCATGTCTTCATCATCTACTCCTCCCTGCATCACCAAAGAACAAGTCATTAATGCTCTCTCCAAGGCTAAGAACACAGCCTTCATAGGACCAAATGGCATTTTGGGCTGTGTTCTTAATGTTTTAAACCAAGAGCTAGCTACTCTATTAGGCACTCTATTCAACGACAATCTGAATACTGGCTTTGTCCCCACTGAGTGGAAAACAGCAACTGTTATCCCCCTCCACAAGGGTAGCTCAGCAACAGACTCGGGTAACTACAGACCCATAAGTTTAACCAGCCTCACCTGTAAGACTGTCAGGATATTAGATATCGTTATCTGTGCTAGCATGACTAGCTGAAGTTTTGTAAATAATTGTAAATAATTGTAAATTACCCTGTGTTACCTATGCCAGCATGAATAGCTATAATTTTGTAAATAGGTTTATGTCTTTTGATTAATACTCTGATTTATGCAAGATGCTTGAATGTCAAGCAGTGTTCTTCTAGCTGACCAAATGTACATGTTTTTTTTTTTACAAGAGAATTCAGAATATATGTTATGCCAGAGTCAGCTGATCTAGATGTGTTGTCACTATAGGGTAGGGCTGGGAGAATAGAATATTTACTGCAGCTGTTTGTTTACTTTTCAAAGTCTGATATGAGAGAGTAGAATTCCCATACCAGTTAGTAAAAGTCTCATAGCAACTTCCTGTTACTTTTAAAAAATCTGCTATAAAAGCAGGAGTTGAGTCATTTGTTCAGTTAGTTGTTTTCCAGAGCTGCTCAGCCGTAGTAATTCAGTTGTTTCCAAAGTAGTTGTTCCAGTTGCTGAGGATGGGCAACAGCATGGAATGTGGACATAATTCCTCATATCTTGCCATGCAGAAGTAAGAGTATAATCTTGACTTGCTGAGTTATTTAGATTAGATAGGAACAGTTACTCTTCAGATAGTCAGGGAACTACAGCTAGTTAGTTAGAAGTTTTCTGAAATCATTGTGAGACCAATCCTATAGTATTATTGGGTCTATATCAGAACATCGAAATTTTAAAAGTTTGAATGTTCTAATATCGACCCATTTTGAGGGAACGCTAAAAATAGTGAAGCTGCAGAACACCAAATTCTTTCCCAGGGAAGAATTTGGTTGGCCGGTTCTGTGGCTTCGCTATTTTCAGCACTGTGGTGGAAATTTATGGGTTGGGTTCAGGTAAGTGTGCAATTGTGTGGTTGTTAAGATTAGGGTGCAGGTTAGGTGAGTTAGGGTTAGGGCGTGGGTTAGGTGAGTTAGAGTTAGGGTTAGGGCATGGGTTAGGTGAATTAGGGTTAGGGGCAGGTTAAGTGAGTTAGGGTTAGAGCGCGGGTTAGGTGAGTGCGCAATAGTGACGGACCTTAGAGTTAGGGTTTGGGTTAAGGTAGGTGGATAGATAGTAGTGTATGTATAGTTTAGTGTAGGGTTAGTTGTAGGATTATAAGCGTATGTGTATGGATTGATGTTTTTTTAGGTCTGCATGTGTTGTGTGTATGTGTTTCGGAATAGCAAATTTTTTCCCAAGGAAAAAATTTGCTGTTCTAAATGTTCGATATTATGTGGTTTAGATATTTTAGGTTCGATGAACTAGCATTCGCTATTTTCATCTTTCAATAACGTGATATAAACGTGTATTATTTTCATATTTTCCTGTGCATGAAACTCTTTTGTTAATTGAAATCAGTTATTCAGTATTTACATGATTTAAATTCTTTTGTTTATTATTAAATGTTTTACTACATTTCATTATGGCTGGTTATTTAATGAATATTTTTAATAACTTGAGAGTGTTTATGCTTATTGTGATAACACCAGGGCCACTCCAAAAAGCTTTACTGCTTGGGATACTTGCTATCATTTGTTTCAATATATATTTTACCCAATATAATTGAACACCACTTTAGAAGGGTATTGTGGTATTTGACTGGCTGTAGCCATTACCTTGTAATTTGGGCAAAGAAACACGGCAGGTAAATCTGTGTCAGTCTTTCCCAAAAGTGTGTGTATTTGTGAATATCAGACATTTAAGAGTGAGTGTGGCAGGTACCTAATACTGGGACACAGTGTTCTGCAGTGGTTAGTTTGGAGACTCATTTGGGGACCTGAAGTGAAACATATAGTTCAAGTCCAGGTTTGCAACCTGTTCTGGAGTACTCTTATGGGAAATTATGTATTTCTATCCTTGCTTTTAGTGACACTCTCTTACTGGAGACAGTGGTGAGGATTGAGGCTCCTTAGTTACTGCCCTGGGGTAAAGAGTATGCATCACAAATGCAATGAAATTAATCATCATGGACCTCATAAATAAGGATATAGGTGACCTCCAAACCCTGAATCAATCCCAGATTGGTTTTGTCAAGGGCAGGCCATGCCTACTAAATGTGGTGGACTTCCTTGAGAACAAGGGCAGGCCATGCCTACTAAATGTGGTGGACTTCCTTGAGAACATGGCCAGAGCCATAAACAAGTGCAAAGCCATGCACACAGTTTATCTTTACTTGTCCAATGCCTTTGACTCTATCCCACATTTAGGCATCATTGACAAACTAACCCGGTTGAATATCAACCCCTATGTTGTCAGATGGGTTGCAAACTGGTTCACTGATTGACACAATTACTTTCCATTGAATAATGAGCGAGGTACATAACTGTCAAGGAAAACAAGAGGCCTCTTTTTACAGAGAAAGTAATGTTATATGAAGGCTTTTTCAATGACAAGAAATAACAGTTGCAATTGAAACTATGAACACTTTCCTATATTTCAGCTGTGCTTGTGTGCATAAAAGGGAAAGTGATACTCACAAAAATGGTGGTTCCACTTCAATCAAAATGGGAGACCTTACCTCTACCAGCAGACCTGTCACCAGTAGGGTCCAAGTAGGGCAGTGCTGGACCCCCTCTTGTTTGGCATACACTTCTTAGAAGTCCTGGCCAAAAGAGAGGTGCTCTGGCTAACTAAGTTTGGGGATGACTGCAAATTAGGTGCTATCACTTAATCACCGAATGATATCAGCATACTTCAAAAGGGGCTTGCACAGACCAATGACTGGTGCCAAAGCCATGGACTTAAGCTAAATGCTAAAAATACATCATCATTCCCTTCGGTACAAACAATGTCCTTTCTGATTATAAAATAAGTACCAATTCAGTAGTGAGAGACCTGGGACCACAAGTTCACTGTGACCCCAACTTTGACCACCATGTGTCTACTGTGGTGCGGAAGGTATTCTGTGTTGCTCATCTGATTAGCAAAGGCTCACCTCAAGAACAAAACAGGTTATAACTCCCCTGTACTCATCCCTCATCAGGCCTATTATTGAATGTAATGCTCCCTTTTGTACGTAATTTACCAAACAACTGCAGCAACTTGAGAGACCTCAGAAATTTCTAAGAAAATTCAGGGTCTCCCGCACATGTCTTATATGGACAGACTGAAGTCACTGTCACTCCTGTCACTATATTCAGGAGCATATAGACTACTTAGAGGTGACTTATGTTGGTTTGCAGGGTTATCACTGACCCAAATGTAATGGAAATGCTGCGCATCCATAAGTCAAATTGGACTAGAGTCACCCATTTCAGGGACCTCAATCTAGCCTGCAACATAAAAAGGACCTGCTGGAGAGACAGATACATCTCTCAGAGATTGCCACTCCTCTGGAATAGGCTTCCAATCCATATCAAGAAGAGCACCTCCATGACCCTGTTTAAGCGTAACTTGGATGACTGGATGGGAAACCATAAATTTCTGGCAGAAATTGCCTCAGTTTCTCTCCTGGACATGGGTAGTCCTTGGCAGAAAAACCTTGGGCATAGACAATATCTCTCATCTAGTATTATATTGGGATTTAATGGCTAGGCTTCTAAAGACCCTCAGGTTAATAGCCTAGTAACATCCTATAATCCTATGACCCTATGAACCAAATAATAAATAAAATAACAATACTGCACACCATTTTTGTATCAGTCTCCTTTTTATGCACACAAGTACATTTGAAAAATAGTTTTATTGCAACTGTTATTTCTTGTCAGTGAAAAAGTCTTCCTGTAAAAAGAGGTCTCTTGCTTTCCTTGACAGTTATGTAATTTGCCCATTATTCAATGGAAAGTAAACATTATTTAAAAACATTCAGACTGACAGGACCGAGCAATCCTTGTATGCAGAATTCTGTAGTAGTAATAGTATTGACAGATGAACTTAACGGCAACCTTCTGATATAGGCATTGTCAAATTTTAGTCTCATGCTATAGCATAACATAGTATAACATAAAATAACAGTGACTAGTGCTGCCCACCAAATAACAGCATGAAAAAGCCAAAACAGCTTTAAAAGCTGTAATGCACTTCCCTATTCTGGCCACTATCTGTATGTCAGTGTTAAAGCTGTAAAACACATTACGCTCCAAGTCTTTTTTTCTATAACTAATGGTTCCATGTACTACAAAGAACTGTGCTCAGGTATCTTTCATCATAACTCAGCCATGTGTTCACATCATGGATATCAAGACTCAACTCTTTACTTTGCTCCACTCTTTTGGTGAATTTCTAGATATCCATGTCTCAAACATAGCTTGATTTTGACTGGAAACCTGATCATAATCCTTTATGTTGCCATTTGAAATTTACAGCTGTCTTAGATGTAAGCATTATGTAATCAACATCCCATGCTCTTAGAGTTGAAAGAAGAAAAAAAAAAATACCACAAAAATTTAAAGCAGTCCATTATATTAAAGCTAGTTCTAAGGTGGAGAAACTGTTTCTCAGGAGGAACAGACCAACAACATTTAAATACACTTCAGCTGATTATTAAGGTATGTATATGGTACATCTGCATGGGTGTTTTAGCTAAAAATTGGTACCACTAAATATAACAACTTATGTTTCAATATTTGAACATGCTTAAATTAAGAAGCAGCCCTTAAAATGATATGAAATGCAAAGTAACCTTAACTAAAATTATGTTCCTTTCTTTATATTTTAATACACAACATCAAAAGGAATGATTCAAAAATGAATTTTTGAAAGGTGATTTCATACACCAGTAGCCAAAAAAAAAAACCTTCAAACAGTATTTCAAAATGTCTTTTTATGGATTGGTACAATAGCAGTGTAATGCTTTATCAAATGGCACAATAAAAGGAGTGCAGTGTCAGTTTTCAACTTTCAAGGGAAAGTGACTTTACATCTGTACGTTCATTGTTTTCTAAAATATTAGTAAATAATTATTTCTAATTACTAAATGTATGTATCTGCATTTTAATTTTTGCTTTACTATCTATTTAACTATTTGCCATCTAATTCTAGGGATAAACTGAAAGCACTGCTGCATTAAGTGACTTAAAAGAAATATGAGAACTCTAGTGCATATTTGAAGGTTAAGGGAATAAAATACTTTAAAATAAAGAAATAAAGCTTGTTCAGATAAGGTTTTAAATTGAAACTCCATACCCTGAGATGGTAACAGCTATTACGGAGTTAAAGGATATGTAATATGTATATATATATATATATATATATATATATATATATATATATATATATATATATCTACAGTGGATATAAAAGGTTTACATACCCCTGTTAAAATGCCAGTTTTTTGTGATATAAAAAATGAGACCACAATAAATCATTTCAAAACTTTTCCCACCTTTAATGTGACCTATAGCCTGTACAATTCAATTGAAAAACAAACAAATCTGTTGGGGGAAAATATAAAAAAAAAAAAAATGTACAATACCCTGGTTGCATAAGTGTGCATACCTTTAAATTAATACTTTGCTGTATGTGCACCATCTTAAACTAATACTTTGTTGAAGCACCTTTTGATTTAATTACAACATTCAGTCTTCTTGGGTACACACCTGCCATCAATTAAAGAGACTCTGATTAACCCTAAATAAAGTTCAGCTGTCCTAGTATGAATGTCCTGACCTTTACTCAGTTGCCTGCTACAGCAAAAGCCATGGTTTGCAGTGAGCTTACAAAGAATCAAAGGAATCTCATTATTGAAAAGTATCAGTCAGGAGAAGGGTACAAAAAATTTACACAGCATTGAATATACCATGGAACACAGTGAAGACAGTCATCAAAAAGTGGAGAAAATATGGGGCAACAGTGATATTGCAAAGAACTGGATGCCCCTCAAAAATTGATGAAAAGGCAAGACAAAAACTGGTCAGGGAGGCTGCCAGCAACACTGAAGGAGCTGCAGGAATTTCTGGCAAGTACTGGCTGTGTACTACATGTGACAACAATCTCCCAGGAGTTCCATGTATTCGAAATAGCAGGAGGTGACGTCAAGTCACCCATGCTATGCAGCTTACCATACTGTGACTTTCCACAGTCAATGGTATGTGTATTTACTGCATGCCCCCTGCAAATTATATATACCAACTCCGAGATCTCACTGCATTGAGGAAATAAGTTAATTCCCTGTTCCTCACTGAACCACGATCTTCATACACAATGTTAAACTCAGAAAATCAAACTACTCTACAGATTCACTGTAGTGTAATCGATGTTTTCTGGTTCGGCATTCTGCTCACTTGAAAACTGCATTTCAACAACATGCCCGTCGACCAAAGCAGTTTCAGGAATGTAATAGTAATCCTATATATATATATATATATATATATATATATATATATATATATATATATATATATATATATATATATATTTATATATTAATGGAATGACACAGTGACAGTAACAGTGTCATGGTTTATTAAGTGGTACTATAAAATGAATATGTTGAGTATTTTGTAAAACTATTAATAGCTGCCAACCTTAAAGAAATATAACTAATTTAATGCTAATGTGCTTGGAATTCATCAGTGTTATTTCTGATATGAAGCATGCAAAATACATTTTTTCAGGTAACATCATAAATGCAGTAGAAGTCATATATAACCTCATTACAAAAATATGCTTTTCATTGCCTAGAAAGCACGAGTAACCTTTGGTGGACAGACTATTTTATAAAAGAACAATGTATCACTACATGCCCAAGGGTTAAAAGGAATGTGATAATGTTTTCTACCATGTATAAATCCTGATTTCCTATTGCTTGTATATTCTAATGGTTTTTAATTCTATTAATGTTTAGGAGTTTCTAAGGGAGTTAGGATTTTTCATTTAAGTCCTTACATAATAGCTGGACTTCACTGTGATTAATTACTATATTCCAGAAAAGAATATTACTGCACAGTAAATATGTACCTATGCAGAGACCACGTTCACCATTAATGTATATAATTATGGGTGACTTACATGTTAAGTCATGTAGTCTCACTGGCATACACAATTTAAAAAGGAAACGTTTTTTTCCTGTCACCAGTTCCATAATTCACAGGCTTACATAGTTTAAGTCCAGAAGACATGGCTCTCCTCTAATGAGTTTACTGATGGAAAAAGAAATGGGTTAACAAACCTTTTAATCAAGTAGGGACAGTAATTCAAAGGAATATTAAAAATAATCTGTTAATGCTACCTTTGGTGTTTCCAAAACAGATGCTGAAGGACACTTTTGCCTATTAAAACTTTTTACTTGAGTAATTCTGGTTCACATTTCAACAACCGTTGTTAAGCTCCATGTAGATATAACATCAACATTCAACAGCATTTGTACATAAAACTTTGAGCAAAAAAAGAATACTGCAAATAAACCCTGAAAAAATACCAATAGATTGAGAACCCCAGTAAAACAGTTTATAAGACCCTCCCAATGTGTGTGTTTCACAATCCACTAAAAGTATTGCTTTCTCAAGATCATCAGTATTCACAATACATTGTAAAACGTTCATTGGGACTAGGCTGTCTAATAGACAATTTCCTGTGAATTTCAGTGTGATGATATTTTCTCAGGCTTCCTTTGAATTAATAAAGCTGACAGACTTATTAATCTAGCCAAATGTTTGGCAGAAATAAACTCATATGATAGCTTACTAGCTGAACACTGGAATTTAACAATCAGTTATGCATCTCAAAGGAAAGCTCTTCCTTAAATACTCTTTTAACACATCTGTCTGCTCTACAGGAATTTAGTTTCATGTTCAGTTTTTGAAACCCCTTTAGAACTCTCTATCCCACTGCTAGAGAATATTCTTTTTTATACTAATACAGATCATGGTCTATAATGGACTCATTTTTAATAGCTAATCTACATATTCCACAAACTGAGAGAACTGTAATGGACCACAGACACTTCCCTAATCATACATCTGTCAACATGCTATTACCTGTTCAGTGAGAGCCCATAAGTTGTAGGATTTAATGTCTTAATCCCGCTCTGCTCCATGACAAGAAAGTCAAAGGAAAAATAACATCAGCTCACTTATTAACAGCTAGAGGAGAAGGACACCTCATGTGATGTAAGATGGGGTGCACTTAAAGCTAAAGTAATTACCTAATCAGAAAATCAGTTTCAATCTCTAAAGATGAAAGAAAAATATGAATGAGAAAAATTGCTCAAGGCCATGGATAATACACTGACACAGGAGTAGTCCCCACTTTCAGAAAAAAAACAGTATAGGTTTTTATAACCTGAATTACTGACATTACATATTCAGAATTACTCAACTTGCATAATGAAGATGATGATAGTGTACTCTCAATCTAAATAATTATTACAAATTGCTAGCCAGTATTCAAAAATTATATAAACCAAATAACTCTTTCTCTTTTATCATAGGAAAGAGAACTAAGTAAACTACAGGACAACAATTATATAAGCTTTTGTAAGTTACTATGACAACATATGCAATTACCCTGATGTAAATTGTTGTATTTCCAGTCAACAAAACAATGCACAGATTCACAAACTTTCTAATGACAGAATTGTTTGAAGTGGAATCAACAACAATGTGAAAGAAGCAATTAAAGTCATTCCAAAAAATAAACAAATAAATAAATCCAAAGATCCTTGGTACAATGGTTTTACAGACCACTTTTTTTTGCTCCTTCTCAGTGACCCTAGCTCTGGTGCAAGTCAAAATTTAAACAGTTCGGCATTGGAGACGTCGACTGCAAGTTAGGATGCCTAATCAGTCTAAAGCTGTTTGAACCTTTTAGAAAATCATTCCACTGATTCATTTTGTAAACTGCTACTAATAATAATAAAATAAAATATTAGTGACTACTTTAACAGAAAGATTTAAATCAATTTATGTAAATCACTTAATCCTAATATTAGATTGGAGTATTCTATTACTGTTTCAGCTTGGCTTCATTACCTTACAATAAACAAGATCGATACATTGTCACTGGAGTCTACCTTTCATTTAACTCCAAAACATAAACATAAGAATGACATTCTAGTTGTTGACTTAGATAGCTCCAAATCATTTAATCATGACTATGTCCCCTTATTAAGTATGGTTATGAAAACAGGTGCCCAGTAGGAAGATAGCTGGAATAAAGAAGATGAACCATGACAAAGCAAAATCTTTTTAATACAAAATGGTGAGCGCTTTCGCAATGGTGACCATTGCTTCATCAAACAGTTCATTCAAACAGCAACAGCACTTAAATACATTAATTCATTGCTAGAACAACCAATCCTACCACTCAAAGTTAATTCAGCACTCAGCAATCAAATTAATTACTATAGTTACGTTTTGCCCTTAGTTAATTGCTGAAGTCAGAAAAACTCTGTTTAAAAACCACATGCACAAAATGTAAAGACAAGAACATGTGGATAAATATAAGTAAAATACATAAAATGTTAATGGATAAATACATATACTCATGTTCCCCATTTAGTAACTACTTATGTGCATAGATATAAGCATAAAAATATATATAAAAAATATATATAAAAGAATAAGCAGTACACACTCAACAACTTAATGAATACATATATTCTGCCTAATAAATGCACATGTTGACGGCCTACTAAATACATATACTTTAATACATATATCTCAACAAATGCTTGTCTGCAATGATATCTATGCTAGAAGCAGCTCAAAATATATGTTTTCTACATCTCTAACACAATCCATCTATATTTTTGTGATATGTGGGATGTGATTTGCTGCATGAGAGTGACTAATATTATCAAAATTGTATGATCTCCTCAGTGTTTTGTTAGACCTGTAAGAAAATATTCCCTGCTTGCTTTTTCTTTCTTAAGAATGTATTGCCCATGTTGTGATGTAACATCTGTTCTTTTCTCTTCTTGAGGAATCCAGAAACATGGCCTTGATTTCTCCTATGTTATTTATTTGGAGTATAAAGATTCATGGTCAGAGCGATCGAAATAAAGCCTAACTTCAACAGAGATGCCTGGTAGCCCATGTTGGTTAATATAATATTGCATGCAATACTTGGTCTTTTGGGATATCTAACAATCTTCTCTGGGTTTTTCCTGTTTATAAATTCTAGAAACAGGTATGTAGGGCTATTGTGCTAACAGTACTTTTCTATAACACTCAGGATAATTAAAATCACCTAATATTATTATGCATACATGGAAATTATTCGCCTTCATTTATCCATAATAACATGGCATACTAGGATGCTATAAATAAATAATCTATATCAGAAATGTTAAAGTTGGCATGCAGTAGTTGTCTCCTATGCTCCAACTTTTTGGTAGTTTTTCTTATCTCTCGAGGCCCGATAACCAGATCCATTGGGCTCACACCAGTGAACTGAGAAATATGCCATTATTTGCAACAAATTTTAGTAACAATTCAAATTCTGATGTCTTCCAAAAAAAAAAAAAAAGAACGGTCCAGGATTACCCGGTAGCTCCTGGCATTAATTAAAGTGTCTCTGACAATAAAAGACACAACTAAGTTAACAGTAATCCTACATTGTAAACCAAAGTCACAGTAGATAACAAAGAACAAAACAGTGTTTGGCTGAAAAAGGTGCCCATGCTGGCCTTTTCTGTTTGGTAAATGTGAAACCTATTTTTATGAGTCCCATAACTATGAACAGAAATCTGCAAATAATAAGGGAATTGAGTAAATGTCAGACCTTGCTTTAGTAATATTTAAACACTTTGTCAGGGAATTGCCCTCTGCATCAACTCACATTTCTGTGTTAATGTATACTGACGCCAAGAGCACTGCACGTTTGAGTAAAAGGAATACTACATGGTAGGAGAGACTCTGAATTCCTATGTTCATGCTTTGCAGTTGATGTTATACTACTCATAACTGCAAGGCTTACACTTCTGCCTTGTTCAGAAACAGGGCAGTCAGTGGTACAGACACACCGCACAACCTACATAGCAGACCGAAATGTGACAAGAGTAGCAAAGAAGTAAACAAAGAAATAAAAAATGGGAAATTAAAAGGAGAAAAAGAAAAAAGGAATGATAATATCTAAAGTCTGTAGCAATCATTAAGTGACACAACACTCCTTTCTTATACTTTGAAAATCCACTTACAGGTGTTTAATGTAGTTTTTCCATATGGACCACAAACTGCATTGCCTCTGAGTCTGTATTCAGTTTACATGCCAATGGCTGCTTCAAAGTCAGTCTAGCTTTTAAAAGTATCTTAGTATTTTTGTTAAGGTAAAAAATAAGTAATTACACACCAAGCTCACTCACTCAAACTGCTGCCCATTTCTTGGGCAAACCCATTCACAGTGGTGCACATCTTGAAGTTTATTACTAAATGAAAACTCAATGGGTCAGAAATGATCTTATTTGTAATGTCAGCAGCATTTTGTACTTTATTAGAATTATGCTACAGGTGCTAGAGTACAAACAAAAAGGAAAAAAAGTAAGCTGGGGAAATAGAAAAGGAGAATCGACATGAGTAATGCATTTCCACTCTTATGCTATAATGACAAACATGCATGATTTCCTTCTGCACCCCCCCTCAAATACCCCCACTTATTAAAGTTAAACACACTTTTTTTTCAAAAGAAGTATAAAATACATTAATTGTTAGGATTTTCTGATAAGTCACTAACATGAGTTAGTGAAAGTGCTGTGCTGCAGAATGTCATGTTGCATTGCACACCACTTGATGTAGAACACACCTACTTCTGTGCTAAGGATGCTGGTCTCGGGAGTGCATCACAGATGGATACTCTCATTATTTTAGTGCTGCGTCTTGTGGCGCCTTCAACTGTTGTTGCAAGTCATCAGGGGAGACTGAAATGACACCTCATCATGACATTGCCTTTGTTTGGACTAATCTGTTTTGACTTCTTGAGACTCCTTGTCCCCAGTACATTGTATATACAATACTACTTTATATCTCTATATCATGTATTTTATATATTTATTTATTTTAATAGAAACACCTCCAGGGTTTGGGGGTATGAGAGAATGTTAGAATGTTTTTGAGTAAAACTGTAAATTTCACATCACAAGTCTTTCAGGATGGGCTCAGCAGAGAAATGCACTAGTGGCTTAAAATTACAAAGAATGTATGAATATTTATTGTGGCTGAAACTCTTTCATACATAAAAGAAACAAGGCTAAATATTATCATATTCTATTTAGTTTTCATTTTAAAAATTATAAATCATAATATATGTGTCACAAAATGATCGCTGGCATCTGTTGTAAATAGTGCACATAATTGGTTTGAATGGATAGAGCTGATGTTAAAGTTTATGACACGATAAATATTTAAAAAAAAAAAAGCAGCGTTAGTAAGAGTAACCTGTATAAAATGAAAATAAAAGCAACATCTCCTGGATACTTGTTTATGTTTTGTTTACATTTCATTTTGCAGTCATTTGTGGAGTAGGACAGAAGTACAGGTTTCACTCATTTGACAAATACCATACGAATACATTTCAACAACTGTGGCAAAGTACAATCCTGTGTCTAAAATGCAAGAAAATTAATCTTCTTTCTAACGTACTGTTTTAGGAGGTTGAGACATTCTGCTTTCTTATATTCTAAAGACACTGCCCATAAAAAATAAGCTAAAGTCCATAGGACAATATGCAGAAGTGACTAACAGAGTATGCTTCACTCTTTAGCAAGGCAATAAAAAAATCATCATAGACTCATAATGTCCTTTCCAAAATTCACAGGAGAAATGAGTTCTAGTATAAATACAGATACCTAAAGAACTGTCTTATTAAAATGTAATAGCTTATGTGAGTTGAAAGTCGTCAGTAGTGACCTGCAAAGTGCAGATAGTCAAATTTAGATGGAAAGTTGTGGTGCATATGAAAGACTACTATCACCAGTTATAAAATGCACATTATACAAAAAAGTGTGTGTGGTTATTTCAGGGTTCATTAGAATGCTGCGCTTTGAAAAAAGAATAAAGTCCTTCCCTTTCATTTATCACTGCTTTATCATACTTGGCATTTATTCCTAATTACTAGTAAAAATACAGAATGGAATAACGGTTCTGTTTAATAACGCAGAGAACAACTGCAGCATTATCAAGTCTACTTATGCACCTAAGCTAAATGAGCATGAGCTGCCATCTATCCAAAATCCTTAGAGTGACACTAGATATGTAGAGCACATAATGGATGCATCGTTCAAGCCAATAAACTGACAGCATTAAGATTTTAGCATTCTTAACTCATTCACTGACTGATGGTCACAATGGATCAATGTTATTAATGAATTTATATAATACTTTTAAAAACCTATAGAACTCAATGTGTTTAAAAAACAGCCTTCCTTTGTTACATACATTTATGGCTCAAAACCAGAAAATACATTTAGCTGTCATTGCTAAGATGACTAAGTGTGACAGACGAAATAGTTTAGTTACTCATAAATCAAATCAGTACTCAAATATGTAGATTTTGTAAACCACACATTTCTTTACATAATGAGTCATTTTTTGTCTCATGCAATGTTCACTTTCATCTGCTTGAACTTTATTGCATAATTTTTGCAGTATACTCATCAGTTAATACATTCTATGTTGTCTGAGATGGTCCTTGGTTTGTCTCTACATTTATGGACTTATGCAAATTTTGATTTCTTGAACTAGATAACAAAGCCTTCAGAAATTTCACCAGAGACTTATTCCTGAAAAGACATGTATTTCTTAGTGATGGAAGAATGATTTCTTCATATTGCAATTTTTTGATCTGAACATGACAATACAGAAAATGGTGTGAACAGATTTGAGAAGCTAGCATTTGAGTGTGTTTTTGTGTTAAATGAAGCATTTGTCCACTTACAAACTTGACCCTTTGGCAAACTCTTGATTCAGCACTCTAAATTCACCAACTAAGCTAAACCTAATAAGATCATAGTTTTAAGGTCATTGATAGCTTTTTTGCATACTCATTTTAGACATGTATTCAAACAATATGGGAAGATAAATATATAAGATCTCTTTTTTAATTAGTAAAAGACAATAAAACCAAGCTTCCAATATAAGCAAAAATAAGTGATAATACATTATTAAACCTCTGTGTGCAATACAGCAATAACCCATGGCTGGGTGTGGGTGTGGGTAATGCTGTATTTACCCACAGCTGGTAATGACAGTGATCAAACAAAGCCAAGCCTGGGTAAATCAGCATTACCCACACACCCAGCCATGGGTATTTGCTCTTACACAATGATATTATTTAAGAAAAAATTAACTTACTATTATTAACTATTGTCCTTGTATAACAGCACTGTGGTGTTCTTCTGATGTTTTCCTGATATCCTGGGGCTTTCTCGATGTACTGCACATGTGTATGGGACTAACATTCCAACACTTGCACAGTACATCAATGCTGTGTAAAAGAAGTAACAGAGAAAGGAAGATCTCTGTTGCCTTTTTTGTTTGTTTGTTTATTGTTTTTAATTAAAAAAATGAAGTCCGTATACTTCAAATGTATGGGACAGACAGGACAGAGAAAATATAATGATAATGAGGTACATTTCTCTAGTTTTGCATAACGTACCTGATTATGCTTGTATTTTTATTTATCCCATCTCTCTCATTCTTTTAAAGTCTCCATTTTTTGTAAGTTTATTTTATTCACATAACAATACATACCATTTATCTTACTATGCGTCATCTCCTAACAGATAAAAGTTGCTGCAAAGCTTTCTGTTACTATATTTGTTGCAAGCAATTTAGGATGCCGTCAGTACTGACCTGAAGATGAATCTGTAGCTGGGGGTATGTAGTTCTTCTGCATTTTAAAGGTATTAAACTTTCTTGAAGAAGTTAAATCTGTATGCCATCGTTCAGAATTCTCTTTGGACTTTGTGTTTTAGCTAAGCATAACACCTTCTGATTTCATGGTAAAGTCAATGTATTCATCCAACTACTACCTGGTTTAGCTTATAGCTAATTTACCCCAGTTACAGCCCCTTCAGCTTTTGGAATATAGGAATCTGAGTAAGGAAATGTAATAATTTCATTCATGCCTTCCAAACATTCCTTGCAGACTCCAGTGCCAGCAGTTTGGGTGAGCCCTGGACACACTATAAAAGGGTTATGAGAACTTTTCTTGACTTGCTGGCCACAGTTTGTGTAGTATGTGAGCCCTGGTTTTATGCAGACTTCTGAGCAAGCATCAATGGTGCTGAACTGTTGCTTGATGTAAGATAGTTAAGCATTATGCTGTCAGTTAAACAGAAATCTCTCACAAAAAGGCAAACCTTCTGTACAGAAGTATCTGAGATGCAACCATTTGATTGGAAGTCCACTTCAAGGTGGTCAACACCTTGTGTAACCTAGCTGCCACCTAGGCAGCCTTTTCATTTAAGGAACATGAACTGAGAATTTCTTTACTTGTAGCTAAACTTGTATCTTTCTGGCTGGGTTCTATTGTCTTGGCAAACATAGGGATTATTTGCAATACTTTGTGACTAAGTTTCTTTGACTGTTACATTTATCATATGTCTAAATATTTTTATGCATATATTTGTATATGTTAATTATATATTTTTATGCATATATTTGTATATGTTTGTTATATATGGTCTGTTTCTTTAACAGACTAATTAGATAATGACTGTTAATGTGTTGCCATTGGCTAAAGAATCCTTTAAAATGTAACAGTCAAAATGTTTTTAATAATGTCTGATGAAGCGGCAGGTTCAAGCCGTGAAAGCGCTCAGACAAATAAAACATTGTTATGATATTTTTATTGTCATTGTGCCTTGGTTTGCTCTACCAGCACTTCATGATAATTGTTTTGTTAACCACAGTTGTTGTTCTAACTGGGAGTGCATGTATACCTCTGGAGAACATTCATTCTTTTTCTTCTTCATATATATATATATATATATATATATATATATATATATATATACATATATGTATATCATACGCGCAGAGAGAGACAGAGAGATAGATATAGATACATATACATATACATGTAGTGGCTAAATTGTCAGTTTCCAACACTAAGGTGAGCAGTGAGGAAGGTAAGATTGCCCCAAATGAACTCATGTTGCATACTAGGGCATATGTTGTTGACAACAGATATAAGATTTATAGGCAGGAAACTGGAAGTGATATGACAGTAAAATGAGTAGTACTTTAAATAGGTTTGGTGAGTATAGTGGGATTTCTGTGGAGGATAGGTTTGGTGAGTGTACTTTCCTTTAACTGGAGAGGGATTTCTATGGAGGAGTCCACAGCATCTTTTTAAGAAAAAGATGTCTTTAGCAGAGTGGAGTTGTTACTCAGCAAAGGGACATTGGATGAAGACTGTTGTACCTATGGAGTTTCCCTTGCCTGCCTGAGAAACCATTGGGAGTTTTCCCTAAAATAGAAATTATTATTTGTGCCCTGAATGTGGTAAAGTGAAAACTATATGAGCCCTGGGCATTTCAGGCCAGCTTTTAGAGACTGTTTATGTGGATTGTGTTGCATGGGAAAGAAACTACCCTGATCAATTTTCCACAGAGCTCTTTTAATGACTGCTTATCATGTAAGTTTTCTGTTTCTACCAGTTTGCCAAGTAGAACATTTATTGTTCATCTTCCTTGTAAAAAAAACATGCCGAATCTTGATAAAACTGTTGATTAAGAGAGTTTCACCTCCTATTGACTTGATATTTAGTAAAGAATATGAACAATTTTTGATACCTACTATTAACTATTTAGAAAGTAGTCATAGTTAAAGGAAACTTTATTGTCAATCAGATGTCCCTAGCAGTGCCAGCTGAATGAAATTTCATTGCTTGTTTCTAGTGCAAGACATAATATAACATGTAATTAGTGCAAGATATAACATAACATATACTTAGAGGGACAGTAAGAAAGATTCACATAGAATACTTGACAACACATACTTTTACCACATATTGGACAATAGGACATTAGACAATATTATACTAGTAGATATTGCACAGACTAAAAATTCCCATTCATTGTGATTTGCTTAGAATATTGCACATCCACATTAGCAGTGTGTTAAACTCTGTTCATATTGCACATATACAGAGTGATGGCTCTCTCTGGTTACTGCACCAATAGTAACAGAAGAGCTCGACTAAGTGTTCCAGTTATCAAGCAATTGCCAAATAGTTACTATAGACAGTATACCATAGCCTGTGGCATATTGATCCTGTTATCTACTGTCATGCTTAACATTTGAGTTCAGCAGCCTTATGGATAGAGGGAAAAAGTCCTGTTCAGTCTAGATGTTTTGCAGTGTAAGTTGCGATATCGTTTACCCGAGGAGAGGGAGAAGAACATGCTATGGGCAGGATGGACCATCTGTTATCTTCCTAGCGCTTCCCACACACATAATCTCATGCAGCTCATTCATGGATGGGACTGAGGAAACAATGATTTTTTTCCATTGCCTTCACTACCCTCTGGAGAGTCTTGTGGTTAGATGCTTTGCAGTTTCCATACCGTATGATGATGTTATTAGTGAGGATACTCTCAGTGGTCTCTGTATGAAATGCTTTGAAATGCTTTGAGGATGGTCTGTGCCAGCTTTGCTTTAATCAGTTTCTGTAGGAAGTGGAGACGTTGTTCCTTCTTCACTGTGTGGTTAATGTGAGTCATCCAGTATATGTCATCGGAGATATGCACCCCCAAAGATCTTGGTACTTTTGACTCTTTCTGCTGCCACCCCTTAATCTCCAGAGGTTGAAGTACCTCCTGTGTCCTCCTGAAATCCATTATTAATTCTTTGGTCTTGCTTACATTTAAGGCCAGATTGTTGCTGTCGCACCAGCCTATCAGATAATCCGCTTTGTCCCTGTAGGGTTTTCTTCTCTGTTCCTGACAAAACCTACAATAGTGGTACCAATGTTACAAGTGGTGCAGTTTGTACTGTAGAAAGATATAAAACCGTGTTTATTATATGCTTTGGACTGGTGAGTATATAGTCCCCACTGATTAAGAAATAATTTAGAGAAGCTCTGTTGTAATATAAGTCCTGTGAATTGTGCAGTTGAGACTTTCTGAACTGCAGTCCTTTACAAATCAGAAGTAATATTGTTGCATTCTGCCACCTGTACATGTCTATGTTTTTGGCTAGATCTGCTGTGTTTGGCCCTAAAATGAAGGATGTTATTAAAGTCTTAGCAAAGGCTTTCACAGATACTGGAAACCATTGAAGCAAAATGGCTACCAGTTCAAGTCAGCAGCTAGTTAGCATCTGGAAAGAAATGATGACAGCTGTGCCATAACAAGTTGTTGAAATGCAGCAACAGATTGCTTCTGTAATCAGTCAGCTACCTGAGGCCCCAGGAAACAGCTTACCATAGAAGAAACTGAGAGAAGATGAGATGATGATGATGATGATGAAGCCTACCCCCTGCCTTTAAGAGGTATGTAACAAGACTGAGGTGACCACAATGTTATCTGCACATCTTACAGAGTCCCTTTAAAAGCCTGTGTGAATATATGGCTACAAAAGATATAGATAATCATGATTACCAAAAACTGAAAAATGAACTTTCAGAGGGAATAAATGTGGGCAGACAGATTTAATCATTGGCCATAATCCATGGACAAACTGGTGAGATCTGAAATAGTTGATATGAAAAGTGTATAGAGACTGTGCTTAAAACCTAATGTGAATGCTATAGGAATAATTTTAGACATTTTAGCAGTGGTTACATTTATCAGGGTGGTGCCCAAAATAATTATAAAATGATGTACTTCAAAATGATGTCCAGACCTTTGAATAACTGGAAGCCTTAGTAAAACATTTGCTATTATTTAAACATGCAAATCTTCAGTCATTCTAATATGGGTTCATGTCTGTAAGAAATCATAGTAAGTATGAGTCTATACCTATAAGTAAACAAAAAGCATTGTCATTTGAACTCATTTGTTTTAAATGCTTTAAGAAGGGACATCTAGTGGTAGCACCCAGGTTGTGCCTGGAAAGGTTCATTTGACCAGTATGCTTACCCAGTTATCAAATGTAAAAATAGCATAATAGATAAAGTCACGTGCATTTTATACCATTCCTTTGTCCTGATAAAGTTTACCAATAGTATTGTTTTTAAGGACTAACTGACACATTTAACAGGTATTTTATTAAAAATGGGTTTCAGACCAATGTAAAAGAAATTCCTATTAAAGAACCTGAGACTAATACTAGCATACAATGTCTACTGATCACTTATGATACATTGGCAGCTGCTCCTATAAAAAAAATAAAAATAGCAATAACAATCCATCTCTAGGAACCCTGATAATATATCAACTCTGTTACACTGGAATCTATCCTTCATTCTATCTTTAATGACTTATTAAAATCAGGTGCTGTCCCTAAAGCATGGAAAGAATCAGTTGTGACTCCAATTAAAAAAAATTGTTAATAAGCAGCATCTGTGGAACTATTGGTCAGTAAGCCTTATGTCAGTTCTTGGAAAATGTTTTGAAAGAAGCCTTATAGACAAAATCCACAAAGAGAATAGTTTGGCAGTATGTGATATTTTTTAATATATATATATTTTAAGGGACAATTAACCCTTACTAACCAGGCTGCCTTATATGATGAAATTACAAAAGTTTTAGCAATAGGGTTGAGTTGTAGTACTACTTATTTGGACCTAACTAATGCCTTTGATTCATAATCACATTCTGTGATTTTTAAAATTTAAAATTATATTCAAATTAGTTATTATTTAATAAGATGGATTATAGAATGATTGTCTGGAAGGTCCCAAGTGGTACAAGTTCTGGATAGATAGTCTGAACCTATGAAAATTACATCAGGAGTACCTCAGGGATCAGTACTGGAGGCAGTATTGCTTAATATAGTATTTGTGACAATTCATTTACATAAACAATGTTGGACCTGTAAATAAGCAGGTACTTTCAAGGTTGGATTCCTTATAAACAATGAGAAAGACTCTACAAGTATAATTTCCTGTAAGTTACAGACTTGAATTTGGGCAGACAATATGGACCGTCAGCTTGATATGGACAAGTGTAATATAATATGTTATAGGAAACCACCCAGCGAGACCTATGGCACTTTCTTCATTTATACTGATTGAAATAAGTAGTTATAAAGTTCTAACAAATCCCTTGATAATGCTCAAACTATCAGAAATACAGCACTAAGGCAACTGGGTTTTATATTTATAAACATTGCATCTAGAGATGACAACTGTTTACTTTCATTATATAATATGTAAGGCCAATACATGAGTATAATAATGCTTTGTCTATGTACAGCACTGTCAAGCTTAACAGCTCTGAGCAAGTTCAATGGAGGTTTATAAAAAACATTATCTGTTAAAGATTTGAGTTCTATGAATAGATGCACAACATTGAAATTATTGCAGGATAGGTTAAAGGAACACCACCTCGCTTCCAAATCTAATTTCTTACCTCGGTCTGAGTACTTAACATTGTCATCCACTTTATAAATTACCTTCGCTGTGACATCACTGTATGTTCCAACCAAAGTAACCCATTCCTTTTGATTAGATACAAATACTCTAACCAGTGTTGATATGATTCCCTAAAAAAACAAAAATAAGAGTGTATCTTTTTCTCCTGATCTTTGATTGATGCAATACTGGCTTTGAAAATCTGGTATCATATTTGCCATGGTCAAAACAAGTACTTACAGTGCTTTAAGTTAAAAAAAAAGAAGAAGAAATTAAAAGTAAATGTTATTACTTTCAAACTGTAATGAAATGCTTGCTATGATGTAGCAAGCAGTTGTTACAGATAAGACCACACACTGAGCATTACAGTGCTCAGTCTGACACAAGTGCGATACTGGATTTTAAAAGATGATATTGTATTACCCAAAGGTCAGGATCAGTTGATCACATTTGTAGAACTCAGTGTGTGGTCTAAACTGTAGCAAGCATTTTTATTTAGTGTTGAAAATTAAAAATTTTTTTTTTTTTTTTTTTTTTTTAAACACAGCAGCAAGTGCAGTCAGAGTATAAAATGTAGCAACTGTCTGCTACATTTGCAAACAGTTTGCTACAGTTTAAAAGATCATTTTTTTAATATGTTATTTTTTATGTAATATGTTGAAGGGCTGGGCATACCTCTCAAATGTCCAGATGTTAGCAGAATGTCCAGAATCAGCTGTATTAGCAAAATTAAGATTATGGACAGTTGAGAGAAATGCAATCAAAAACCTCTTACAGAAAAATCATCAGATTCCATTCTAATGCTCAGCCAAGTAGTGAGTGAGCACATGCCTCATGTCCTGTTTCCATGCCTGGTCCTGGACCCATAGGTATGCCCACAATGTGTCAAGTATTCACTCCCTCTGCAATTCATACAGAGTTATGTGTATCATTAACATATCTAAGTATGATTACAAATTCTTTTAAATAAGACCCATTGCTCCTACTACCATTGGAACTGTTTGGGTGTCCTTCCTCCACATTACCTTCATTTTTGCCTACAAATTATGGTATTGTATCTCTTTGTGTTTCTCTGTACAAAAGACATAACGCTCAGCTGTCAAGATTGTTCATAGGTTCATAGGTGTTTACTAGGCTAACGAACACAAGGGTCTTTTTAAGCCTAGTCATGCATCCCAAATCTCTGACAAGTTCTGATACCCTTGATAAGTGTAAGCATGGGCCTGGGAGATGAACCATTTAAGGGTTATCTGTGTCCATTAGAAACATAGGTGCCAAACCTGGGATGAATTTCTGGTTTCCCATCCAATTGTCCAAGTTGCCCTTGAATTGGGTTAGGGAGGAACTTTGCTTAACATGGATGGGGATCCTGTTCCATAAATGGGATAGCCTCTGAGATACAAACCTATCTCCAGCAGGTCCTATTTGTATCACAGGCAAGGTTTAAGTCTTTAGAACAGGTAATTCTAGTACTGTTTGTTTTGTGGATATGCAGGAGGTCCATCAGAGTGGGGTCTGACAATGCCCTGTATGCCAGGCATAGATCTCCCCTCAAAAGCATGTAAGAGACAGAATACAGGGATAGGGTCTTGAGGCAGTCTGCATCGGACATATTACTTATGCCCTTGTATTCTTTTAGTGAGGAACCTCTGTACGCATTCCAGTTGTTGGATATGCCTGACTAGGTACATACCAACGGGGGCATTGTACTCGATGACAGGTCTAATGAATGCCGGAAAACAGTGGAACAATGACTTGCTTGGACTTAGATGCCATACCTTTGTTTGTAAGTTGCGCAACATAGAATGATTTCCTCACCACTGTAGAAACATGATAATCAAAAGCTAGATTACTATGTGTGTCCCTAAGTCCCTGACTACTGGGTCAACTCTAAGGGGTATGTTGTCAATATGATAGTTACCAGCTATGGATGACTTCCCAAAGGATAATATTATGCATTTCTTGGCATTTAGTTTTAGTTCATGGCTCTGGCACCAGTTGTTTGTCTATGTCAGCCCCACCTGGAGAACATTTGTCTCAGTGTGATAGTGATACGCTTCTGCTAAACTAAGCAAGGAAGTCATCTTAGACTTGTTATCCTCATGTTTTAAAACTTTCACTTTGTTTGGATCTTGTGAAGCCAGCAGATATGTATGCAGGCCTATGATTGTGGATCTATACATGTAATCAATTTTGAGGAAGCCCATACCTCCTTCAGAATGGGGAATATATAATCATGGTATACACTGATTTTTATAAATCATTTCATAACCATAAAGCGTTTTTATTATTTTCCTGTCCAACTCATCCAGTACCTTTTGGGGCCAGTCAATCACTCCAAACTGTAAGGACAGGAAGAACAAATTGGTTTATAGCATGGACTTTGTTCCTAGATGTCAGAGCAGTTTTCAGCATTAATTTTAGTCTTCTAAAATCTTCCTAAGTTTTATTTGCATTTGTTCATGTTTTATTGTTGATCCTTCATCAGTTTCCAAATATTTGTATACTCCCTCTTGCTCAAGTTCTTTTATATCACATTCTTGTCCCAGACTGATATTTTCTTAGTGCTGCAATTTTCTTGCTTTAAAGGTTGCTTTTGCACATTTATCAAGACCAAATGACAGTCTTATATCATCTGAGAAAGTTTTGACCACTTGTAGTTGTACTTTCAGTTCCTCATTTAATGAACTATATAATTTTAAAGCACCCTCAAAAAGATGAGGAGTCTTTACACTTTGTTTCATGGGAGTCAAATTGTAGCCATGATCTAATATGTTAAGTAGACAGCTTAATGGGTTAAGGGCAAGACTAAAGAGCAGTGGTGACAAAAACTCACCCTGGAATATCCCTCTTTGAATTTTTATCCCTGGAAAAGTAATTTGTCCTTTATCATGACTTAACTTCAAAGTGATTTGCCACTGTTTCATGATGGCTGTAATGGAACTGATTAGTGAAGGGTGTATTTTATACTTTTGTAAGCACTCTTTTATCCATGAATGTGGGATGCTGGCAAATTATTTTTGTGGCCTATTCATGCCATACTTAGATTCTTCCACTTTTTACAGTTCCCGATTATGACTTTAACAACAAATGGTACTTTGTTCCTTATGACTTTCTTTTGTTATCCTTTTGTTTTATTGCCATGATTGAGTTTTCTTCTAAATGACTATAAACTCTATCAGCATCAGTTCCGGTGTATAATTTGTACATCATTGGAAGACAAATTATCAGTGTATAGTTTTTAGGATACCTTGCAGGTTTGCTCTTAAGGAGGACCCTATTGTCAGAGAACACATGGAAAGAGTGCAAGAAACCCAAAACACGGCACAAAATAGAAATGGTCATATTAGAGAGTTTCAAGCTTGGGACAAAGTGCCTGTGTTACTGCCCACTGCTGAGAACAAATTTCTTGCTAAGGTCTAAGATCCTTATGAAGTGATAGACAGACTAAATCAAGTAAATTATAAAATAATGTAAACTGGATCAAGAAAACACGAACAGATATAGTACATAAATGTTAAAGCCCTGGAATGAAATTAAGGTTTCTGTAATGAGCATGTTTGATAAAGAGGTAAAACTCCCATGGCATGCCCTTATAGAGAAATAGGAGAAACACTGTCAGTAATCCAGAGACAGGAATTTAAAGAACTGGCACACAGGAGCAGGGACATATTCTCAGAACTGCCTGATAGAAATAATTTAATTCAGCACAATAATTAGATTATCCCTGCTGAGAAGGAGAACCTAAAGACCTGCCAGATAACAAAACCATAACAAGAAGTAGAGAATGAACTGCAGGAGATGCTTAAGCTGTCGGTGGTAGACAAATCCCAGATTGAGTAGAACATGTTCATTGACCTGGCTCACAAATCCAATGGGACTATAAGAGTTTGCAAAGACTTTTGCAAACTGCTATTATATACAGATTTGATTCCTACCTTATGAGTAGACAAATTGAGAGAAAAGTTATTTAAGGTTATATGTTTGTTCATCATGGAGTTAACTAAGAGTTATTGGCAAATTCCATTTACTCCAGCAGCATCTGAGGATAAAGCAATGTTCTAACACCTAACGGTCTTTTTCGTTATGATTTGATGCAATCTGGCATTCGTGGTGCACTAGCTATGTTTCAAAGATGTATCGGTAGAATCATTAGATCCCACACCAAGTATGCAGCAGATTACCTTAGCAACATATTTATTTATTCTAAAGAATGGGAAAGCCATTTTGCCAATGTCCAAGATGTCATAAAGTGCTTTAAATCGACTTAACAGGTCACTCAGCTAAGTGTAAATATGGTATGGCTGAAGCCTGGAATGAGCTATTTGATAAGAATGGGGGAGTAATACAAAAATGAATGGAAGAGATAGAGGCCATAAATAATTTGCCACCAAAAGGCAAGTCAAGGCATTTTTGGGGTTGGTCAGATACAATCATAAATTAATAGCAAACTTCACCACTATAGGTCAGCACTGGTACCCAAAGAGATAATACTCTGCCTATGGTCCATGTGACCCAAAATTAAATACTGACTGACTCTAGCACTTGGTGCAGAAAGAGATGTGGAAGGAAGAGAGATGTACACTTTAAAGGCACACACATATTTCTGATTGAGACAACCAAGTGGTGCTACATGAGGATGGGCAAGATGTCCTGCCGATAACAACCCCTTAATTTCAGTTTAATCTACTGCATGCTCTACCTTTATTATTGAGAATAGACATTACAAGGAGAAGAAGAACAAGGAGAAAAAAAGGGTAAAACACTCTGTCAGCAGCAGTATGACACTGTCCCAGGATACCTCAGTTTCCTTGCCAACTCCAAACATGCTTGGAGTAAGTCCAGGGGAAGCTAAGAGCACTTGTTATTCCCAGATACTGAAGAGGTGCTGGGGACAGCTGATGGTCAGCTGTGAGGGAGCAGAAAGACCCACAAAAACGTTCATCGCTATAGCATGCCCCTTGACTAACTATCAAGGGGATCCAAGTAGAGACTCTTATAGCCAAACTGGAGGATGAGCTCTCTCAACATAGGACTGGCAAGACCAGACAGGAGGAGAAGGAAACCACACACACCACATACCCAGTCTCACATAGCACTAGCACAACCTCATATCACACACACAAACACATAAAGACATACTCGGAGGCTCTGACCAAAAATCTACCAAAACAGCAGAGGCCACCAAAGCAGACACTCAAACAACTACCACCACAGACCAAGACACATGCAACACATAGACCGCAAAGTCAGTGTGCCAAACAGTCACAGCCCTTAAGGCCAAAGACAATGCCAGACACTCTTGTTATAGGTGACTCCATAGTCAGACACACTGACGTTCCACTCACCAGATTGTGTAAGGAGAAGGTCACAGTGAGCTGCCTGTCGGGCGCTAGAATCCGCCACATAATGCAAGCACTCAGGTCACTCGACAGCAAGTATAAGTATGACTCAGTCATTGTCCTTGCTAGTGTGAACGACCCAGGATGCACTTCCCTGGAATATATGAAAAGGGACATAGAGGAGCTCTCTGATTATGTAGCCCAGGCAGGTATGACTCTGACCTTAAGCAGTATCCTACCTTCACCAAGAATGATACCACAATACAGAGACAAGATGATCAGCTTTAACAATTGGCTTAATCACTGGTATCATTCTAAGGGGATCCAATATCTGTCTGCCTGGGATGATATGCTGGACAAGCCACGTTGCTTCGCAAGAGACGGCTTGCACCTGTCACCCCTAGGCTTCCGGATATTGGCAAAGCTTGCCACCCCATAGTGCCTTTTTTAGGCCAGGCTCAAATTCTAAACCTACCACCTTAGAACATAACAAAGGAAAAAAACTTAGGGTAATGCTGCTCAATGCCAGAAGTCTCAACCTCAAGATGCACAAGCCCTTCTCAGTATGGAGAACATCGATGTCTGTGCTGTGACTGAAACCTGGTTCAAGGCTCCTGAGAGCACCCCAGCACTATCAGGTTTTACCTCATATCATGCCTTCCGGCCCCAAAATCCAGAAAACATCAAGAAAGGAGGAGGGGTGTCCATATTCATCAAAGACACCCTCACTTCCAGGTTGGTGGCAACGCACGATGCATCGGAGACCATCCAGGTGCAATTAACCCTAGGCAAAACTGCTCTACAAATTGTAGCATGTTACAGGCCACCCTCTCAAACTCAGGAACCTCACATGGCATTCCTGAAAACTCTGGAGGGGATAAATGTAACCCCTAACACCATCATACTAGGTGATTTAACTATCCGAACATAGACTGGGACAACTACTCAAGCTCAAACACCTTAGCCCAAAGGTTCCTGGAATTCATAAACTCCAATACCATGGAACAACTAGTCACCAAGCCCACAAGAGGTGACAACATATTGGATCTCATCATCACGAACATAGGGTCCCAATGTTCATCACCAGAGGTATACCCTTCATTAGTGAGATCAGATCATAAACTAATCTCACTAGAAGTCCTCATCCCGCCTCCACCCCAGTCTAAAAAGACCACAGTGAAGAACTTCTCTAAAGCCGACTTCACACTTCTTAGGACTGGTGTGGTCACCTTCAAGGCCCCAGAGCCAGCAGAAACCACCACTAAAACCACTGAATCACTTACAAATACCTTCTACCAGCACCTACAGGACTGCATGGATCAGGCAATCCCAAACAAAACAAAGACTCTTTGTACCAAAGGCAGGCGTCCAGTCTGGTGGACCCCAGCCATAAACAAGCTCTAGAACAAAAGGAGAAAGCTACTACATGATAGAGCAAAATCCTTAAAAGGGAAGACAGCCGTGATCATAGTAAGTAAAAAACTAAGATCTCTCATAAAATCCTCCAAGGCAAATTTTGAAAGAAAAATTGCCACAGACTCTAAAGACAATCACAAGGCTTTCTTCAGTTATGTTAGAAACCTGGGAAGAAACTCCCAGATATGTTCAGAACTGGTACAAAATGATGTTAAGATCACTGAACCTACAGACATTGCCAACATACTGGCTGACAGGTTCAGTGCAAATTTCTCCCCACCCTCCCCCCCAAAAGGAGAAATATCTATACCAGAGGATTGCAGCATCCCAAACATCTCCAATGCTCAGGTAAAAACAGCTCTCTCTAAGGCGAAAAACACAGCATCCATGGGACCAGATGGTGTCCTGTGTGCTCCACGAGCTCATTGAGGAATTAAAACCACAGTTAGGGCAGCTGTTTAATCTTAGCCTCACCTCAGGATACGTACCCAAGGAATGGCGTACGGCTACTGTGGTCCCATTGCACAAAGGTGGTACCTCCACTGACCCTGGAAACTACCGTCCCATCAGTTTGACAAGCCTGGTCTGCAAAGCTATGGAGAGGATCATTATGGAACTCATAAATAAAGACATAGGGGACTTGCAGACATCGGATCAAACCCAATTTGGCTTTGTCAAGGGCAGATCATGCCTCTTAAACTTGGCTGACTTTTTCGAAACAGTCACCAAGGCCATTGATGAGGGCAAGGCAGTCCACACAGCCTACCTTGACCTGGCAAAGGCTTTCGACACGATACCCCACTCGGGCATCATAGAAAAACTCACCAGCTGAAATGTAAACCCAAACGTCACAAGATGGGTTGCAAACTGGCTAAGTGACAGAACCCACAGAGTTAGAGTTGCTGGCGCCATGTCAGATTCCAAGCCTGTCACAAGTGGTGTCCCACAGGGCTTGGTCCTGGGTCCACTCTTGTTCGGCATCTACTTTTCAGAAGTTCAGGCAAGCACAGGAGGATTATGACTGACAAACTTTGCAGACGACTGCAAACTGGGCGCCATAGTTGAAAACGCATCAGACACAGATATCCTTCAAAAGGATCTCATAGAAACAGATAACTGGTGCCAAAGCCATGGCCTAAAGTTAAACGCTAAAAAATGCATAGCCATACCCTTTGGGAAAAACAAGGTTACCCCAAGCTACCATATAGGTGGCAATCCACTAAGCACAGAAGACGTTATCAGGGACCTGGGGACCCAGGTAGATAGTAACCTTTCATTTGACACCCACGTAGCCAAAGTAGTTAGGAAGACCTTCTACATTGCCCACCTGATCATGAAGGGTTTCACATCTAGGTCAAGGGAGGTCATCATCCCCCTGTACTCATCACTCATCAGACCAATGATTGAGTACAACGCCCCATTTGGAATGTATCTAACCCGACACCTGCAGCAATTGGAAAGGCCCCAAAAGTTCCTCACCAAAAGGATAAAGGGTCTCAAAAATATGTCCTATGCTGCCCGACTGAAAAAGCTCCAGCTCTACTCAGTCGCTTATCGCCTGCTCAGAGGTGACTTGTGCCTGACTTACAAGGCCATGTCCAACCCGGAACTAATGAACATGCTTCACCTCAAAAAATCTAAATCCATCAGACCCACAAGAGCACAAGACTTAAACCTTGATATAGCCATAAATAGGACGTGCTGGAGGGACAGATTCATCACCCAGAGGCTCCCTATGCTGTGGAACAAAATCCCGGTACATGTGAGGCAGAGCACC
>NC_056745.1:362573896-362616396 GCF_019279795.1 Protopterus annectens
AAATAGGACCTGCTGGAGAGATAGGTATGTATCACAGAGACTACACTGTCTATGAAACAGGCTCCCCATCCATGTAAAGCAGAATTCCTCCCTAATCCAATTCAAATGCAACTTGGACAATTGGATGGGAAACTGGAAATTTATCCCTGGTTTGGAACCTATGTCCCTGATGCAAACAGGTTATCTGTAAATGGTTTATATCCCAGGCCCATGCTTACACTTATCAATGGTATCAGATCTGGGATGAATGGCTAGGCTTAAAAAGGCCCTTATGGTCGTTAGCCTAGTAAACAGCTATGAAACTATGAACCTATGAGAGGCCATGTATTAAACTGAAGATGGGTGGCATGAAAAAATGCTGGCATTGTACCCAATGTAAACACATATTGGAATGGGACTCAATTTTTATAAAGGGTTTTGGCATGATTAAGCCTATGCATAACTATTATTGTTTCACAAAAGGTGTTGTTTACATTGCTTCATGCCAATTATGTGAAAGTTTTTATACAGACAAAACAAGGAAAGTATTAAGGAACAGAGTTTATCAACATGTTTATGATAAAGACAAAAAGGGTAAAAGTAATGTGTTGTACAAACATATAAGAAAATTCCCACAGCATTACTTTAAATTTTTTGTTGTTGTCCGTGTGGATTTAGGGTTTAGGGGGGCTCTATGGATGACTATCTGGAATACAAAGAGCTTAAGTGATAGATCATAACTAATGCCTCTGATCCCCCCAGATTAAATGAACAGGGATCATTAGGTTATGTGCTTAAACTGAAAACTGCTTATTTAATACAAATCCATTTATACATTTTAAGTGTCTTTAGTGAGAGGGACATTATTATGCTTTTTATTAAAGTGCATGCATTTTTTAAAAAAGTGTTGTGTTTTAAATTGCAAGCTGACTGATTAATTGATGGTTAATTAGTTGTGATGTATCTGTATAAGAATGGATTATTTGGATTGTTATTCTGAGGAAGTCCATTGCAAAGGGATGAAAGCACTTAATTTGATTTAATAAACGCGAGTTGGCAATTTTACCCGGTCTCCTTTTCTTTTACAAGTTTTAAAAGTATATAAATATAAAATACTATTACTCGTGCCTTATATCTCTGTCCAAGGTTCTGTTCCACAAATCTCCTCTGCAATTTCATAGATTATATGATGGAAAGCCTTTTATGTATACATTATGCTGAAACATATCTACCTAAATATGACAAAACAAACAAGGTGGAGATGCCACAACAGCGGAACATAAATGATGTGAGCAAATGGAGAAAATTATCAGACCTGGTACTCAGTGTATACAGATTTCATGCATAGTACAGGGCAGATGCAAGTCCACACAGGATTCAGAGAAAAGGGAATAATGTGCAACCAGCATGAATACACTGTTATTGTAGTTCACAGATAGGAATACTCTGTAACATGAGTGACTTGTGAAACTGAGTTACAGTGCATTTACAATGGTTGGTCAACCAAGAAAAGGCTATTCCACTGACTATGTCACATGTTAATAAAGCTGCCAGTACAATACTATGGGCAGCATGCTCAGAAGCTATACCCTACACATATAAACACACACAAACTGGATGAAGAAATTCTGCAATAAGCTACTATATTTGCTTCTCATGCTTATCTGGTCCTCCATTGCCCTGTCATGCTGAATAGGCTCCCATTGTCTGGTACAGTCCAATGGGGCTGTGAAATGTAGTGGAACAGTTGCAACCATTTGATGTGCAACATCATAATGAAATGCAAATGTTGACTGGTACGCAAGAATGAGCAGTAAGGTAAGTATACATGAGGTGGACTAACCCTAAGTCAGGTATACCATTCCTTCATAAATTCCAACTCTGCTCCATCCCATCAACTAAAGAAATATTTGTCAGAATATAGCATTGTGACCTATGACCACAGACAAACAAAACTACTTGGAAGTGTTAAAAGACTGAGACTGTGATATCCTGACCATTCCCCTTATCCCAGCATATAGCAATTCAGTCAGTATATATAAACAGTAGAGATATGGGAGCTACAATCCCCCATGTCAGCTAGTGCATGGACAACACCCCTTGGAAAAATGCTTTTAAAATGTTAAGTCTCATTTTGAATGTGTTATGAAATGTTGCTCTTTTGTTCTCACACTTTTGAATGTTGATAACATGAGTCACTTTATCTGTCATGAAGCCAGTTTGAGGTTTGTCTAGGTGATGAGCAAACACTGGTTCAGCAGGAAATTCTGACATTAAAATTTAATTCCAAATATCTGTCTGTGTTAAACTGTTGATATGTTGCTTTGCTCCTCGCCTAACAGTATTCCTTTTGGATTTTTTGAATTATCTGTTTATTAACTGTGACTCTGCATTCCTCTTGGTTGCTGTCGTAATGCTGAAGTTATCAGATGTTTTAATTAGAAAATAAAAAGAATTGCAGCGATGGCGGCCGAAAAGTAGAGAATACAGGCCCATGACAGCGTCTGAGTACAAGGTCTACAGGAAGGATCAAAGTGGTGATATGTGAGAAGAGTGCTACTACACCTAATAAATGGTATGAAGACTGAGCTGAAAGAGATGAGAGAGTCATGTCAAGGCAGATCAGTCTGAAACAGAAGCAAACCAATCCAAGTGAGTAAAGTCCAGGTTAGAAGTAGTTATGGTAAGAACTGGTGGATGGATACTATCTACCAGACAGCTGATTCAATGAAGGCTAAAATGGACGGCTTACAGAAAAAACTAAATTATGCAGTAAAAAAAAAGAAAATCAGCGATTGAATGGGACTTAATCTTACTAGAGGTAGACAATGATAGCCTCAGGTCCATAATTAAAAGGGAGAATAAACTGTTAGAAGGACAGGGAAAAGGAGGAATTGTCCCAGCATGTACAAGCACAATGCTAAGCTAGTAATAGCAAGGTACAAGATGTACTACTGAGTAAAACACAAAGTAGGTAAGGGGAGGGCATTAAGGCACTGTAGAGAGTTATACCAATGCTATGGAACAATTTCCTTGTGGTGTGGAGAGATGACCCACACAACAAGACACAGCTCTGGAATCATATAGATTGTCAACAAGCAGAATAAAGGGTGTTACTGTAGTTAGGAGGAAATAGCTAAGAAGAAGGGAGAGCCTGAGCTGTGGGAAACAGTTATGGACATTACACAGACAGGAAATAGAAATAGGAATAGGAAATAGGCTGTGAAAAAGATGCAAAATGAAAAGGATTAAGAGAGTCTTATAGCTAAGAAATGTGATCAGTATGGCAATAAGGAATAAGGAAAGGTATACAGTAGAGATAAGGAAGAGCTAATGGAAACAATGGCAGTACATTGAGGCAAAGGGGTGGTCAGCTGGAGAGACAGAGTCGAACATTAACTAGCAAAGGCACAAAGTTAAGGCATCAAAAGGCTGCTGCGCATGCATGTGCAGAGAAAGAAATAAAGGGTAATGGATGGATGAATTTGTTCAAAGCAGACACTAAAAGGAGATGTACAACAAAGTAGGTACTGTAAGTGGAAACCATAAGCACATTTTCATTTCCTTTTTCAGAAGGATAAAAAGATAAGAAAAGCATTTGGGAAAAGAAAGTTAGGAGGGGCATAAATGGACATAGCCAAGAGTTTTGGAATTATACAGCAACTTGTATACCAAATTACAGAAGGCAGCCTTACAAAAACTAGACCCTTACCTCCCCACCCTTACCTTGATGAATGTGATAAGAAAGACCTGCCAATCTACTTTCACACCTTATTTGCCTAGCAAATTCTACGGATGGTGTCAGCAGTTCATGGGAATACTAAACAGATTTCTTTCCTTGCCCCAAATTATCCCTTGCACTAAATGCCATTTCTGATGCTCTTAATATGGTATATGTCATTAGATGTAATTAAATCTCTGTATAACATCTAAGCAAGGTCACTTACCACTTGGTATATATGTTCTAGTATCAAAAAATATAATATAGTGCAAAAAATGCATCCCTTACTACCAAAATGACATCAGTGATCTGATATTTAATGAAGGAGAAATATGCACAGCTTTAAACATTAAACAATAAAAGTTTTAAATGAAACTATTTTATGTTCTCAAAAACTTTTTTTTTATTTCTAATGAAATATTTGTCTGTACCTCCTCTTCTCTTTCTCTCTCTTTTTTCACAGTTTGCCCTAATGGTTTCCTGCCACCACATGTCCTGACATGAAAGTCAGAAAAAAAGTCCTAGTCATAATCCAAGCATTGACATATTTTGCCTGTTATCAGCCAAGTTAGAATTGGTGGTGTTATTTCAGATTTCAGCTTCAGGTTGATGTTTCACAAAATATTTTGACAGACAAGTCTGACAGTTTCACTGAAATATTGCCAGACAAGAGAACTTCACATATAATTCAGTGTACTTTCTGTACTAATATGTTTCAGGCAGGCTGGGTGTGGGCTGTATTACCTTAATCATAAATGGTTCATTCACTTATCTGTCACCCACTTAATTAGTTCAGTATAGTAATCATTCCTCATACAGTGAGCACATGTGACACTTGCTCATTAAAATGTTACATTTCATGCAGACTTTAAGGTGAGTAAATAAATTAACTGGATTGATATCCTTTAATTTGTTTATGGGAAATCAGAGTAAGAAATTACTTTTTAAAACACTGAGAAATCGCTATCCTTACATAACGCAATCAGCAGATTCAGAATGATACTCACTAGACCATATATGACCAAGGGAAAAGATTACAGACATTAAAGTCTACTGACTTTATTTATACATCTTGAAAACAGAAAAAAAAATCTCTCCCACATCCTTCATAATCTCGGGTACTAAAACCCAGCACATCTTTTATAATTTCTAACAAAGTATCACATAAATAAGGGTATCACCGCTTTTTTTTTCAAGTCATTATCTCACTGTTCTTTACTTGCGGTGGTACAGCGGTAGCGTTGTTGCCTCACAGCAAGTGGTTCTCCTGTTCGATTCTTGGCTGGAGTGCCTTCTGTGTGGAATCTGTATGTCGTCCCCATGGTCGAGTGGCCTCTGAAAGACATGCTTGAAGGGGCTTGCCTTCGCTGAAGGTTGGGCGTCGAGCTGGCAAATCGGCACCATAAAAATTCTACTGCCATTCATTAGCGGACCAGAGTTCCGCTGTGGCGAGCCCTAACCGGGAAAAGTCAAAAAGACAAACATCTCACTGTTCTTTACCAAAGTATTTCTTGTATGCATGTATATAAAGATGCCATGTTTTTAAACACAGTTCTCACAGAAATCTAGCCTCAAACTGTCAGCTTACCGAAAACTATAGTAATATTTCTAATTACAGTAGGCACAAGATACTACAAAAGCTTGTGTAGTTAGCCTACATCATGGTAAACTCAGTTGCAAGAAGAGATGTGTGCATCTTCTCAGTGCTTATCTATAGCCAATCAGTTCAAACATTGATCATCAAACACCCTGCATAGATATTTAATACATTAAATAGTTTAAAAACCAAGAAGAACGTCAATCCACTATATAGACGCTCGATCAGAAATAAAGTAATAAACAAACCACATCCACGAAAAACTGACAGAGCGAACACAGCAGCAGCAGCTGAGTTAGCTGTAAAAACGTTTAATTAAAAAGAGGTAAGCACTTTCACATAAAAATGCTTCTTCAGACCTATAAAACAAACACACAGCAAGAGCAATATATACAAACACTAAAGGACACTAAGTATAAAAGAATATCCAACACAAATCATGACACAGATAACACCATGCACGAATTAGAAGATTAGAAGCCATTTAATAATAAGTGTAAATATGCTGGCTGCAGCACTAATATAAGACATAAGCCTTTTAGTGTTGTGCCTAAAATCACAAGTTTCACCTTATATGCATGAAACCTACCACCCTTCCCAGTTCCTGAAGTTGTGTATATCATGAACATGACCAGAACTAGAATTTTCTCATCCTCCATCACCTTCTGCTTATAGGCATCTCTCTCTTGGTTAGGCATTAATAGACCTTCTCAGCCTTAAATGTGAACCAAAACCTGCTTATGCACATTAACCCAGTTCAAGCTCTAGTCCATTCATCCTCTACCACAATCAGACTGCTCGACCCTCTTCCCTAACTATCACTTCAATGCCCTCTGTTACAGAACAGCTGGGCCCTGAATCAATACCATTGTCTTATCACCTAAATCAAACTCCAGTACTTGCATCAAGCTCAGAGTAGTTTTCTGTGACTCATTTTGAGTGCTGATTACAGAAAAAAAAGTCTGGCTTTCACTTATGTGTCTTCAAGGCTTTTGATGGAGCAAAAGACTACAGCCACTGTCCCTTCTCTGTATCTTTATCACCTTTGAGGAGATCTGTGCCTGACATAGAGATCATTAGATGACCACCTTCTGTTTGCAACCCTTTCTTTAGGATACCCTATGGTGGCCTGAACCAAAAAGAGGTGCTCAGCTTCAATAAATACTAATACCAGCCATTCCATGAAACATGACAACTTAATATCTCAAAAACTCCTATCTCTATGCAATAAAATCGCTCTTTCAATTAAACATCAATTTTTACCTGCATGAAAGAAATGCACAACTACAAGCGTACATGTAAGTTCCATGATGAGATCCAAGAACAAACTCTTTGATGACAATAGGCTGATAGCTTGTCCACAAGACCTACAAACTTGTGATGTATTCACAGTTCACATCAAGTATGAGATATTTTTCAGGGGTATCTTTAACACATCAGTTTAATGCAACCCCCTGAATACATATCTGCTAATTCTGAATTTTAAATTCTCATAACCATTTGATGGAATTTATTGCTCCATTTACTGGCTGCCTTGCTTCTTTAAATATTTTTACAGTACTTAAACTATATACAAAATCCATTTCCTTATTCATTAGTTATCAAAGCTCTGCAAATTATTGAGGTATTGCAATCATGTTTAAAGACTCCCTCAAACTGATCCCACTTAATTGCTCCCCCCTGACCTCCTCAACTGAGAATTACTAAGTAAGCACCTAGACATCAACCCCCATAAAACAATTATAATCTTAGCCCTTTACCTTTCCCCCAGTCAAAACCTAGCCTTCATAGAAAACTTTCTCTACTGGGCCTCCACTAACTTCACACAGAAGACAATAATATTAGGTGACTTTAACCTTGATTGGCTTGCATGCTCCTCTGATAGCCCATCTAAATTTGTTAACCTCTATAACATCTCTCAAATCATTAACTCCCCCACTCGCATAGATAAACATACCAAAAACAATTTCTATTAGACTGGATACTAACTAATGAACCCAACCAAGGTTACCAAGTAGGCTGCCTTCCAGACTCTCTCAGTGACCACTACCCAACCTTTCTTCTTAGGAAACATGCACAAAACCTAGCAACATCCCTTTCCATTACATTCCCAACAAAATAAAATTATCTGCCTCTATGTTCAACTATTTACTACAACAATATGACTGGTCACCTTTAAAGCACCTCCAGATAGACCTTGCTGTACATATTAAACAGCCTTGCCCCATAAGAAAAATATGTACCTCACCTAAACATCTACCTTGGCTCTCAAAAGAAACTAAATCACTACTGAAACTAAGGGACAGGCCTGGTCACACTTTTAAAATACCAAAGACAAGCAGTTCCTCACTTCTTATCAGCATTTAAGATATCAGGTAAGAAGCAAGTAAAACAGGACAAAAAATCCGCGTCTATATTATGTTATCGAAGTTTCAGAATATCAAATCTGATATGGTCAACACCATATCATCGAATTCTGAAACATCGAAAGATAAAAAAAAATGCCTAAAAACAAAAATAAATAAAAACGTACCTTTGCAAGCAGGAGAAAAAGCACCCATGCACCCCCATGTGGGGGGCTGTGCCCCCCACACCCCCCTACTTAAATATACCAACTACGACACCACACGACATTGAACTAAATGGAAATCTTCCCTTATGGAGATTTCCGTTTAAACATTCAATGTTTTTTGCTTTCGCTAATCTGGTGCCGACAATATCAGCTTCGATATTGTCGGCCTTCGACAACGTGAAGTAGACCCAAAAATCCTACTTTCAAATTTACCAACAAAAATATCACAACAATCCCCCAAAAGTCTGGCAAAGTATTAACTCTCTCCTAAACCCAGGAAAACCCACAACATCAGCACCTTCTACAAACAGTTCCTCAGACTGTATAGCAATGCAATTCAACACACTCTTTATTAACTCTATATCCTCCTTCATAAGTAACAAATCCAAAACAGCCCTAAAAGTACCCATCCTCACAGCTTCCAACCCCAACTCAATCCATATTACACCCATTCAAACTAGCTATATAAAAAAGTTCCTTAACAAACTAAAACCCAGTTCACTTGCTGCCGATCTCCCCACAATGAATTTCTAAAAATAGCAGCCAGCTCTATCTCCTACCCTGTATCCATTTTAATTAACCATTCCAACACTGAACAGTATGTCTTCCTCCTCTGGAAAATCTCACATATCATTCCACTTTGAGCTAGCATTATTGTTTTTTAATCGTAAACTTCTGCAATTCTTTTTGTCTATGCCATTTATTGCATATGCTTTACATGCTCAGTTAACTTCTTACTTTGGAGCTTATCTTCCCGGGTCTCCTCTGGAAATAGGCTATCTGGCACAGTCGGACACTAACCGGCAAACAAATGTAAATAAATAAATAATAAATAAATGGCTCCTTCCTTGTCTTTTAATGTCTTATAATCTAAATGGATTTCTTATTGAAGTGTTGGTAAATAAAATTGTGCTAGTCCCTTTCAATAAACACATCGCACCAAATGACATTTGACAGACTTTATTAAACTTTCATTTTTGTTGAACAATATTTTAATTTATTGATCACAGTATGATCATCCACATAACTATTTCCTAGGGCAGCATAACCTCACTCACCCTAACCAAATAAGCAACATCCTCACCTTTGCTCGCTTACTTTTTCTTATCAAGAAGCATCTCAGTTTTCAGTTTCATTCCCCAACTCATTGAATTAAACATCCAACACCAAAGGGGGAGCAGAGAAGGGACAAACCTATCCCCGTTCTTTACCTAAACACCAAACTTATAAAAATAACCACACAATCCTCAATGTTCCTAAAAGGGAGAGGAAGAGAGAGTAGCAAGTTCACGCCAAAATCTGATCCCTTACCCAGTTATACTTATAGAAATCCAGTTAAGCACCTCCTTACACTTATCTCATTTCCTTCCAATGTTCCTACTTTCCCAGTTTAACTCTTCAGTCCCCACCACACTAACTGTCTTCCACTGCCATCTTAACTCCCATTACCATTCCTTCCTGACCTTCACCCAAAGATGTCCCTGGACACATTGGTTTGTTCCCAAACCTCATTTGTCTTGCTTCCCTTCAATAAACATACCACACCAAATGATATTTGACTACCTTTATTCAACTTCCATAATCATAACTTTACTGAACAATATTTTAATGTATTGATCACAGCATGAACATCCACATAACCATTTACTAAGGCACCATAACCTCGCTCACCCTAACCAAATAAGCAGTGTTCTCACCTTCATTCTCTTACTTTTACTTATCAAGCAGCATCCCAGTGTTAACATTCATTCCCCAACTCATTGAATTAAACATCCAACACCAGGGGAGGGTACAGAAGAGGGTTGAACCTAACCCTTTTCTCCACCAACCAGCCTGACACTGGCTGTTTCCCCTCATTCTCTCCAAAACCTTCAGCAAACCCTCCAAAACAAACCTAAGTTTACCAAAAAAACAAGTCTGGAGGGATCCTCATATGGGTCTGCAGTAATCTCCTAGCCCAACCCACCAGACACATCCAATTGTTCCTACCTTTCCCAAACACTATCTGCATGCCCTTTCCAAACTTATCCATTTTAAATATATGCAACCAAATGTGCACTGCCACTGGAAATACCTTAACGTCCCCCCAAACTAGTGACCCTAACAGCTCTAACAGCCTAACTTCTCCATAGTACATCCATAAGCACAAGATCACCCACAAAGTATAATCCCCTGAATCACCAGCCACCAAAACTAAACCCCAGAATAAAACTTCCAAAACCTGTCTTGTAAAAGGCCACTTTTTATCCATATTCACACCAACCACTCTACCTCATCCTTTCAACATGTGACCAACTGTCCAGGACTTAGTGAAATCATTTAATTCTGGCAAACATGCAAATATACTGATCGCAGTCAGATCCACCTTGACTGACTGCACTGCCTTACCTTGCACCGAAGCCCGAGCCAAATATTGCAACAATAGTTCTTTTGACCAAACTCCCTCCTCCTCAGGCAGTTGTAAAATAAATTTATCAAAATCATATTATGCCCTACCATATGCCTTCCTGGTAGATGCTGCCCAAAACTGCTGCACCAACTATCTGGTTGCTTCAGCCCAAGATGCCATACCTTGTCTGGCAACACCGTCAGCTCAACTGCCCTCTGAGTTAACTGCCAAAACCTGTAAAACTGAAAATGAGACAAACTGTCAGCAAACCATTCTTAGCACCTGCTACATGCACACCTGTGAAAGAAAAATTAATCAACAAGCTTTGCAAAACAAACTTACATGTGTTTACAGTTCCTTCTTAACTGTTTTTTTAAACTGCTGCTGTATGGATGTACTCATCTCCCCAACGTCAAAAACAATCACTCAGTGAACCAGCATCAATGGGGCAGAGGAGAAAGGCAGCTTGACATCCTCAACAACTGTTAACCATGCTATGAGCATGAGCAGCCAACAGCCATTATTCAAAAACATCTCACAGCCCATGAACCTACAACTCCAATCAAGGAAGCTACACAGCACCAAAGAATCTTTCCTGACCCACTATCACCATCAATGCCTTGCACTCTACCTTCTCCATGTCCCTACCCTGCTTACCAACACAACAAGCTTTTTATTGCAAGCAAGTGTGTGTGTGTGTGTGTGTGTGTGTGTGTGTGTGTGTGTGTGTGTGTGTGTGTGTGTGTGTGTGTGTGTGCATGTGGAGAACATTCTGATTTTCCTTCGTATGTAAATAAACTTAAAAAAGTGCAGTGAAAAAATTAAATGGACAAATAAAATATGTGGATTAGATGTGTGATACATTAAATATTTGTACTATAGGGGTACAGAGCACTTTATATGACTTATGGCTTTACTTCACAATACCATGGTTCAAAACCATATTCCCCATCTTTACAGTACAAGACACAGTAAATATGTAGCATATCATACAACTATCCTCTGTAGTTTTATGAGTAATTCCAGTTATTATTGTCCTGCAGTATACATCATATTCTAAATTATTCTATGTGTATGTTAGGAAAAGAGTTCAACAAGTAAAGAAAGAACTGAGAAAACAATTGTTACTTTGACTGATGCATAATTCTGTCTGGTGATGTGCATTTTAGGGCATGGGATGATGAAAGTGGAGATGTGACCACACAGTATAATTTATTATCAGTGAGCATAATTGTTAATATATTAAGTAAACCCTCTGCACCAACATGGATGGTAGTCAGGAGCAAAGTGCATAGCAAATCAACTAAGATATTTAAAAATTGTTATATACCTAATTGTAGCAGTCAACCAATTTCATGATTCTTCAGAAGACTAGAGTCACATGAGGTTCAAGAAATAAAGAACGTGTTTTCAATAAAATAATGGCATACTTGTGTAAGAGTGCGGCCCATATACCTGCAGGATTGCAGAATTATATATCATTTTTGATCCTGGGAAAACTACATGGAGTTTATGTGTTTGAGCAGTGAGCAGCAATGCTAATTGCATATGCATGCCATGCACTTTGTTTAAACGTAAATAAGAGTGGTTTCATAGAAACCATGTAAAGCAACACAGACAGAAGCAGACATGTAAACCTGTTTACCTACAGGCAGGTTTGCATGTTTACACAGAATGCCACAATGATTACCAGGGTTATTAATAAAGCAATGTATTCCATGAAAATATGTACACTGCAGAGTATTGTGGAAACCTATTTCAGGCATACTGAACAAAAAGTTGTATAAATGATCAGTAGGGGGGTATAGACTGCATTATAAATAAACAGTCAGGGAAAGTGTGTATATTGAATTGGCACACACAGATGAATTGTAGGAATGAACACAGAGAAAGAGGGCAACTGAAACATGGTAATGTACAGTAGATGAGGGCATGTCAATGAAGACAGCTGTTGCATGAGCACTAATCACATATCGATATGATACAGTACAGACCGCACAGTAAATGTATATGTAGAATGTACCTTAACCCAGGATGATGCCACAATGTAAACAAAAATAATTGACTTCAACAATTGGCTTAGCTTCTGGTGTTAATGGTGTTAATCCAGGGGGATCCAGTATCTCTCAGCCTGGGATGAGATAGTTGACAGGCCATGCTGCTTTGCCAGAGATGGTTTGTACCTGTGTCCTCTAGGCTGTTGGATACTGGCAAAGGCATTTGCCTCCCCCATAGTGCCTTTTCTTTTAGGCACTATCAAAGAAACAAAAGGTCTGACGTAAAAAAAATCCACTGGATGCAAACTCAAGATTCTGCTGCTTAATGCTAGGAGTCTAAACATGAAGCTGCACCAGAGGAAAGTGTCAAGGTGCTAGCTGACAGATTTGGTGCAAACTTCACTGCTCTGGCCCCACATGCCATACCCCAAAGCATACCTTGACAGCTGTCCTCTGTCTAGTATCTCTAGAGATCAGGTCGTATCTGTGTTCTCCAAGGCTAAGAACACAGCCTCAGTGGTACTAGATAACATCCCAGGTTGCTTACTAAGCAATCTAAAACAGGACATAGTGGACCCTTTTAGCATCCTCTTTAACCATAGCCTGAGAACTGGCTTTGTTCCAACAGAGTGGAAAACAGCAACAGTAATCCCCTTGCACAAAGGAGTGGCGTCAATTGGGTTCCTATTACCTGATCGAATATTTAGGTTAGCGAATACCTAAACGTCAATCTGGTAAAAACGAAAGCAAAAAAAAAAAACGCGAACGGATGATTTAATGCTGGGAAAGAATTCCCTTGGCCATTATGTGGATTTTGCCCCTTTCCCCACTGTAGAGTGATCTCGGAGTTGGTATATTTAGTTAGGCGGGGTGGGGGAAGCACAGCCCCTCACATCAAGGGGAGTGGGGGGCAAAATCTCCCACTTCATTTTGGTTTAATTTCTTTTTTTTTTTTTTTTGCGGCTGAGGGAATTCATTCCCTATGTTAAATCAGACGTTCACTGTTTTAATTTTTTGATATTAGCAGTTTGACATTTAGGTATTCACTAACCTAAACATTCTATCGGGTAATATAGATGCCATCAATCGACCCTGGGAACTATAGAACCAATATTCTAACCAGTCTCATTTGCAAGGCCATGAAAAGAATCATCATGGACCTTATCAACAAGGACATAGGTGACCTTCAAACTCTAGACCCAATCCAATTTAGCTTTGTTAAGGGTAGATTATGCTTATTAAACCTAGTAGACTTCTTCAAGAAAGTCAACCAAAGACCTGGATGAAGGTTAGACAGTGCATACTGCCCTTTACTGTTCAGAATCTATTTCTTAGAAGTCCAGGCTAATGTAGACAGCCTTTGGCTTACCAAGTGTGTTGATGATTGTAAATTGGTTACAATCACTGAGTCCCCCAATGATGTTGCCATATTACAGGAGGGACTAACACAGAGAAATGATTGGTTCCAAGGCCACGGTGTACAACAAAATGTAAAAAAGTACTATTATTGTTACCTTTGGTAAAGTAGAATTCCCTGTTAATTACAGTATTGACAACCCCCCTCCCTAAGCTCAGACTCAGTGGTATAAGACCTGGGAACACAGGTAGATAGAAATATGAACTTTGACCACCAGGTTTCCATAGTAGTAAGGAAAGCCTTCTACATCATACAACTCATTAATAAAAGCATCACATCCAAGTCTGAGGATGTCATAACTCCACTGTACTCAACCCTCATCATACCACTAATAGAGTACAATGCTCCCTTTTGCATGTACCTTACCAGACACCTGCAGCAGCTGGAGAAACCACAGGGGCTCCAAACCACATCATGACATAACTAGATAGACTGAAAGCCCTGCTACTGTAATCTGTATTGTATAGGCTGCTGAGAAGTGACTGGTGCCTGGCCTATAGGGCGGTCTGTCACCCTGCCCTGATGGGAATGCACATCCACAGTTCTAATGGCACAAGAGTCACTCATTCTAGGGTTATTAACCTAGCCTGCGACATTAACAGAACATGTTTGACAGACATATATATCTTTCAGAACTGCTACTCTTCTGGAATACACTTCCAATTCATGTGAAGCAAAGCTCCTCACTGACCCTATTAAAATACAACCTAGACAAATTTATGGGAGACCACAAATTCACTCCCAGGGTAGCACCCATATCCCTCATGGACAGGGGTAGTCTGTGTTAACAATACCCTCATTCAGCAAATTACGTCCACCTATTAATGACAATTTGGGCTATTTGGGATGAACATGGCTAGGCTTGTAAGGGTTGTAGGGCCGCTATCCTAGTAACCTCCTATGAAACCGTGAACCTATGGCAACAGTTGTCAGGGAGCATATTACTACAGATGTTATAGAAGGAGCATGTAATGCAGTGGCATCAATGACCATTACAGATTGTAATGCCCTCTTGTAGCCATATTGTACATCCACACTGCAGTATCGCATATGTCAATGACAGTAATATTGACATGTCAACTGATCACAGTGTCATAGAACACTATTAGACTGATAGCCAACATCACATGAAATCCTAGAAATTGTTATAACGTGAAAGTAAAAATGCCTATATGTATATTATGGAAGATAGTAACACTATTGTGTATATATGTATATTTGATGGATTGCATTACATTTTGCCACTGCCCATATGGGACATGCGCACCACACCATGACAGATTATCAATCACACATGTGATGGTCTGGGGATGGCATGCATAAGGTCATGGAAGGACTCTGCTTCATGATATGTGTATGCCTAGTTGAGATGAGAACATGCTTCACTTTTCTGCAGGAAGGATGTCATGTGGCCAGAGAACAAAGAAGGATGTGTAAGGCTACATGAAAGGTACCCCAAGTGGTAGTGAAATGAAGAGATATTCCAAAGATCACACAATGGCCATAATACAACAGCAACCAAACACACAGCATAGAATATGAATGCCATGCAATGTCACAGTAGAAATACCACATACATTTGACTGTAACAGAGTCACATTGCACTTTATGGAGTATAATAGCATCATTGTATGCTTAGGAGAACATGTTGTGAGCAATGTAGGGCATGGATGTTGAGTTACATCCCTGTTGTCTCAAAAGTGATAGTTGTATATATAGACATGCAAGTCTGTCAGATTAGAACACCTATATGTGCAGTTAAAGTAGATTGCAAACATAGTAGTTAATGTTAATGCCAAAGCACAGGTTTGCATCTTACACAGGATGACATAATTATTGCATGCTGAAAGATATTTGGAGGAGTGTTTGACTTATCTGTGGACCCACATATCATTCTAAAACTACTTAAGTATTTACAGAGCACAGTACTTAACACAGAGAACACTTTATAGCCGATGACCTCAGTACAGTCTGGTGAGAGGAACATGGTAATAACAGTATCCCACATGCTGATGCAAAATGCTCTCTTTAATGTCAAGCAACTGCACAAGCATGCACACACACACACACACACACGCACACACACACACACACACTCACATACACACGCACACATACACACACACGCACACACACACACACACACACACACACACACACACACACACACACGCACACACACACATGCACATACACAATGAATACAGTGAGAACAAAACCCCTATCTATCTAAATACACCAACTAGAGACTTCAGAGTTTAACACTAGTGCCACAGCACAAGTCTGACTTAGAGAGCTTCAGACAACACTTTATAAGTGATGACATCAGCATTGTTTGGTGAGAAGAAGGTGGTAATATCAGTGTCCCACATGCTGGTGTAAAATCTTTCTCTAGCATCAAGTAAGTGCACAAACACACACCAGTTGACTGCAGTGAGATTAAAAGCCCTACCTAACTAAGAATACAGACTAGAGAATGCAAGCACCACAGCAAAAGTTTGTCTTTTACAGGGCTACAGGACAATTTGCAGTGGATGACATCATCATTGGATATTTGATAGAAGATGTTGAGAAGCCTGAATGAAATGGATGTGTAGGCATGTACAACTGCCAGCATATTAGTACTCCATGGTATTCTAGTGATGACTGCAGGATACACAGTTATGCTGTTCTGACTAGACAAACACACATCAGTTGACTGCAGTGAAATTAGAAACCCTACCTAACTCAGTATACAAACTAGAGACCTTAGTACTTAATGCAAGTGCCATAGCAGTAGTCTGACTTTTACAGGGCTGCAAGACAATTTATAGTAGGTGTCATCATCATTGGATGTTTGAGAGAGGATTTAGGGAGGCCTGTCTGAAATGGATAGCTAGCCATGTACAACTGTGAAGATATTAAAGATCTGTGTGTTACCAAATTGATGAGTGTAAAAAGTATAACATTTGCTGTTGTGCTTCCAATGTGCAGGTATACCTTAAATAGACATCTTTACAAATTATATGGAAACAGATGTCTACACTACTAAAGCATTTTTTATTTATTTCTGTAGTGTAGTTGATATGTTTGGGAACAAGTACTGAGAGACCATGTTTCAAGTGTATGGCTGCAGGTAACATATGGCTTCACTGTAAATATGTGTTCTTTCCTTAAAAAGTGCCTTCCCTTTGTTTGTGCTTTTACATGTACTTTCATGGGATGAAGCCGAATGGACAGTAAACATAAGTAATACATGCTATTGTGTACTTTCCATAGTGCAACACGGAGCAGCGGGTTTGTGAGCTCAATGGCAAAGTGTCTGTGCATGCAAGATACACAGTTCTATTGGTTTGCTTACATCTAGCAAACACATCAAATAGAGAGGCATAGCATTCAGCAGTGTGTATAGTACTGAGTGTAAGAAACACACCTGCTGTTTAGATGACTCTGTGGCAGTAGGTGTAAATGCATTGACAGATGTCTTTTGTAGCCCAGATGATATAAGGTTCGAATCCAGGTGTATCTAATTTAAACACATATTTATACTCCAATGAAATAATTCTTTATGCTACATTCACTGTGTGTTACCTTAGTGCAGCATGTTTAAGTGTCATTGCATGGAGGTAACCACACCAATGAAGACCCATTTACCATTTCTTGGCATTTCTGCATGATGCCAAATTCAGAGCAAACACAGAGGCCAAAAAGTGAAGTGCTCCATTTTTTTTAACTTATGTATGTTATGTGTGATTTTATTTATTCACTAGATTAATGGTGTTAAAATGGGGTACATAGGAAAGTGATGAAATGGGGGGGGCAAATAGTGGAAAGAACAAAGGTAAAGCAATATAGGAATGTGAAGGAGGGAGGTAGGAAAGAACCATAGATATCCACCTCTTCAACAGTATAAAATGAATACATGTTTAGAATATTAACTGAATTTGGATAGTCACCTCAACAAAGAGGGGTGACAACAATGCAATTATGTTGTATAGCCAATTGGACCAAAACAAGTGTGACAAGAAAGGCATGTGTGTAAAGTGGAGAGTTCTGTATGGGACGATATAGAGTCTATATTATAATATCGAACAGAACGAATGTTGAACGGCCGAAATATTGAAAGTGCCATTCAAATGACTTGATTTTGTGGGGGACTGCTCCCCCCACACACCCCCTCTAATTATATATGCCAACTCCAAGACTGCACTGCAGTGAGGAAAGGGCAAAATTCCTGATCTTCACTGCACCCCAATCCCACAAACCAGAACTTGATGAATGCCACTTTCGATATTTCAACTGTTCGACATTTGTTCCATTCGATATTATAATAGAGACCCATGCTTTTTTTTTTTTTTTTTTTTTTTTTTTTTTATGAGATATGCACATGTTTCTAATTCAGTAAGAGAGGAATGTTGGATAAGAGACATAGGTATTTCTGGGTCAGGTAAGTAGGGTAGGTGAGGAAGCAAATGCAAACAAACAGGACAAAAAAGACAAGAGACAAGAACACTGAGAGACACGTCATGTTGGGAGACACCATGATTGAGGTTAGGGATGGGACAACAGATGCCCATGCCTGTCAAACATGGGGACAGTTAAAATGTAGTCCTCACATTCAGGACTGTCATCACTATCCCCTTAGTCAACTTAGCCAAGCAGTTTTTGAAACTGGAACAGTAATCTGACACCTGGCATTAGTTTGAGGGTCATTTGTTGAGGTAACTGTTAGGTTATTTAACTTTGCAAACATGTAGTGGTGACATACATTTTATGACCTGACACATTTTTTTACTGATAGAATTAATTTTTACAATATGGGATTCAAACTTATGCATAAGGGCTAAAACATTTTCTTCCACAATGGTGATTTTTTCATCCTTGCCACAAAATAATTGCTTCTTGGACATGCTCATGAATTATATAGTAATATATATGACAGACTGAGGGGTTAATCATGCATGCGTGACCTGGCAACATCTTGGTTTATACATTCATGTGTGTATGAGTATTACTGAAGTCTGAAAGCCATCCAAGGGCAGAGAACATAATTATAATTACAGGAATTGTCATGCACACAAATAATTCATATGAGCTTCACTGCTATACATACATATTTGTTATTTATAATTAAGTTCCATTTTTTTATGTGTTTATTAAAATTGAATGTAAAATCCTTAATAAAACTGGGAGTGCACAACAACTTTTTTCATATGAATTTTAATATAAAGTAAAATGGAAGAACAGTAAAAATATTGGGAGTCTGCTGTATTAGAACCCAGTATCATCTGTACTGCAGCCCTACACTTACAACTGCTGCCACAGGAATACTCAAAAAGGTAGTTGGATATTTACATATTCATTATTAAATTATATGTGTTAACAACCACGCAACACTTCTTAACATGTCTGCATGGTGGCAAAACATAGAGGATACAGTTTTTCCATTATGAAATTATCTACTGTCTGCATCCTGTTTGCAGGTGTTCTAGGCCTGCAGGTGTTGTGGATGGCTGCTAACCTCTGCACAATGCCACTTAGCAGTTTTGTGTGATGGAAAGCAAAGGATGCAGCAATGTATCCTTTTTGAAATTGAGAATGTCTGTGTCCTGTCTGCTTCATGTGTGGGCCATTAGTCCAGGTTTGGTGGTGGTAAGTGACATGCAAAATGACAAACAAAGCTAAACTTGTTTTATCCTTGTGAGCAGTGCTTCTTAGGTTTGATCCTTAAAAGACAAATGTGGTACTTGAACCATGATCTACAGATCTGTGTGGACCACTGTGTTTAGCAGATGAGCCACACATGCACATGAGTCATGGGTGCAGTTTATGTATTGTTTATCATAGAAGTACACTAATTTGCATTTATTGTATTTATCCATTTCTTGTATTTTTGCTAAGCCAAATGTCGCACAAACACTGGCATTAAAAAACAAACAAAAAATATATTAAATAAACAACATTATGAAATAAACATTAGTAGATGTGAAATACTTTTCACAAGGCTGGATTTGAACTCTCACATCAATGAGCCTACAAAACACAGTAAGGATGTTTTATCCCTGCTTGCCACAGAAACAGCTTTGCAGCAGGAATGAAAATTATTGTGCATACAAGTAAGTCCAAAATCACCGACAGTATTAACAAGACATATGACACGTGTACACTTTTGAGTTGTTTGTACATGTGTTAATTTCAGATGCAGTGCAATGCGTGATCACACAACCATTTATGACTTTTGTTTGCAGAAATGTAGCTCTGTCTTATCTTTGTATGGTGTTCATTCTTCTCTTATCTGAGCAGTAATCTGAGACATGTAGTCTGTAAGGCATTTTGTATTATTGTTCTTAAAATGTATGAGAACATTAAATGGCAATAATATAAATTTCTCAAGAAATGCAGGGGAGTTTTGATATTACTGAACAGAAAATGTGAAATGTGTGCTCCTTCCTTATATTTAAAACCTTAATACAATTACTTCTACACTTTGCAAGTGTAACCTGGCTGACACACCCACTGGATGTAAGGGAGTCTAAATTGCTGTTATGTTTTATTTCTCCCTACCAGTAATCATTCAAAGTTTCAATCCATTAGCAACAAACACTGAGGGAGTGCCTGCACTATGTTTACATCTTCTACATGGAGCCAAGAATTTGGGATTCAGAAATTCTAATGAGTTAGCTCCTCATTTGCATCTTTACCATGTTCGCAGGCCTGAATCTACACTATAAAAAGGGAATCTAGAGGTGAGAAGAGTTGCGTATGTGGATAACACAGATGAACATTGCTATTACTTTGGATTTATCTGCACAGAAGGCTACTGATCTTGAAAGGTACAGTTGACTTTTGCAGTTATATACTGGATTTGCTCATATGTAACTAGGAAGAATATTTTTACATATATGCATTAGCAAATGCAACCTCTATCTGTATGCACTTTTTAGAAGATTACTGATGGTGTAGGCATTTTTATCAGGGTATTTTACTTTCTCAGATACACAGCCTTATTACCTTTCATTACAAGGGTTAATGTTACAACTGTTTCTCTTTACACTCTTCTATTGTTATTTCAGTGAAATGTGTATGTTCTATATTGTCAATGGCACAGGGGTGTTAGCCTTCTAGGATGGCGCATAGACATCTCTAGGGGAGTGCTGGGCACAGGTAGAGATGATTGACAATTGCATAAAAATGACTCTTCTATGTTTCAGGGAGGACAAGTATGTACCAGGAGGAACTTCCAGGTAGGTTACATATGTCAATTTTTTTTTACTCAGATATGTTTTTATTTTTTAAAACATCAAACATACTACGTGCAAACAAATATAATAAACTATATATGCAATGCCCATAACAATGTATGCATGTAAAGGAAATCATTAAATATTTCTCTAACAAAAAATTTAATTTCTCCAAAGCAATTTGCTTAGTTGTCAAACTTTTTGTTCTTGGTTTTATATTGAAAATTTCTCTATCACAACCAAGTTTGGCTAAATAAACAAATTCACTGCTAAATGTGAGAGTGTGTTCTGATTTCCATTTTTTTTGTAACCACTTTCCTTGTTATTGTTAGTATCGATGATAATATATGCATTTGATTTCTGGGTATAATTTCTGGAAAAGGCACATTAAACAATATGAGAGAATCAGCAGTGGTGCAGTGGTTAGCATTGCCATCTCACAGCAAGAGGTTCTCTGGTTTGATCCTCGGCTGGGGTGCCTTCTGTGCAGAGTCTGCATGTCCTCCCTGTGGTCGTGTGGGTTTCCTCCAGGTGCTCCAGTTTCATTCCAAAGACATGCTGTAGGTGGATTGGATACTCTAAACTTGCCCTAGGCGTGAGTGCATGAATGTGTGTGCCTTCCGTGGAAGGTTGGACGCCGGGCTGGCAACTCAAAACCATAAACTCTACTGCCAGTCATGAGCAAACAGGTGATCCGCTGTGGTGACCCCTAACTGGGAAAAGCTGAAAGAAGATGAGAGTCAGAAATTATACAATTGTCTTTCCACATAGCTTTACAGAAGTATCTAAAATCATTCCAAAAAGCAGATACTATTCTACAATTTACCATCATAAACAACCAGTCAGCATCAGATTGATTGTATCTCCAACATTTCTTGCCTTCTTTTTGTATATGTGGCAAGTTTATTGGGAGTTAAAAGCCCCATGCAGGAACTTCCAAGTATGAATTTTCCAATACATATGTCAATTTGTATAGTAAAATAGTAAAAGCAAAAGCTGATTTAATAAAATGCTTTTTTGAGGGTAGACTATTTAAAGATTGCTACAGTTAACACATTCTGGTTCATTACACATGAGCTTTGGGTAGACATGTCATCCAAGTTTCAGTTAAATGTATTGTTGAATGACACATAAAGACGTAAATGTTTCCCTGTGTTATTGCTATTGTGATGATGGCATCCTTACATTTTGTAACATCTTCCAGGACCATCCTCCCTAGCAAGTGTGATGTCATTTGCATATAGTAAGCCAAATAACTTTATTTCAGTACTGATGAGCATTTGATAGAAATCTGCATTTATCCATATGTATGAGGTGGGTGTCAGGACTGTCTGTGTATTGCTGTACTGTCTGTGATAGTGGCACCAGTGTTACTTTGTTAGCATATATTAAACTGTAGTACTGCAGCTATTAATTTATTTCCTGTGTTTGTTGCTTATTATCACAGGTGATCTTGACAGTGGAAGGGTAGGACTCTTACCACTTGATCTCACAGTATCAGCAGATTGTGATGATGATGGTGGCAAAATACAAGCACAGTTGGGTACTGCAGAGATTGATTGTGACACTAAGGTTGAAATTCAGATATATCCTATAATTCCATTGGACACAGCCAGTAGGCCTATGCAAACCCATTCCAGTGAGCCCTCTGATACTGGATAGGTGGAGGGTGAGACGCTTGATTAGGGTAGTGTGGTTAGTGTGGCTTCAGTGCCTGTTAACTCTGGCTGTAGCCAAAGTATGGGTGAGGTGCCACTCAGGAGGGTTGTTATGGGTGCTTAGAGGAGGCCAGCTGTCCATCCTCCACCTGATACTGGTGTGTCTTTACTTGTATGTTTAGGGTCATCATGGAGGCACAAGCACATTCCAATAGGGCCGCCAGGGGAGTGCTTATGGTTGTAGATGTGGCACAGGCTCACCGGCATGACTGCCTCCACCATGATGCCAATTCAATTGATTGGATGAATGACACATCGGAATGGGAAGTATCTGTGATGGAATGTCTGCTGGGAGGGGGACAGCATCTACATGGGCATAGATCAGCTACATTATCTGATGTTAGATGACATGGCCATGCCCAATCACACTCCTGTAGTGGCACTGTTTCTACTGCTCCATCAGCTGGCAAGCCATGGGGTCTAGTCCTGGGTGTACTGATGAGGAGAACTTATCCAGCAGGCATCAGTCACATTCAAGTAGCAGCAGTGTACCTGACCATGGGCATGGAATTGCCAGTGGAAGTCCTGGAAGAACCAGTTCTCAGGGTCATGGATACAATGATGAACTGTCACCTCTATCAGGAATGGCCCACACCTGATATACCAGGATGTAAAGCTAGCACAGATCTTGAACGTGTTCTTGCAGACACTCTCACACTAATTTCACCTGGAGTGCCAATACAGACACAGACACACATAACAGTTACATGGGTCAGTTGTGAGGCTTAAAGTTCATTTTGTCTCAGTGGCCATTTGATACTTTATCCAAATGTCTGCCTGTTTCTCTTTCTTACTCACATGCACTCACTACCTTTTGCAGCAGCCTAGGCATCCTGACCCCCCCCCCTGCCCCACACACAATGCCCTGTGCAAATGATGACAGTTGTGCCTTATCCTTGTTTTCTATCTTTTGTATTAGGGATACGTAAGTGTTTTGTCTGTTTCTCAGGGTGCATAGATGACTTGGTGCTTAGTACATCTGTTTTTGTGATGCAGTTTTGCAAATTGTTATACTTTCTTACAGGATTTTGTAATATGTTTATCCATCTCAAACTCTTAGACCAACAAAGCTGGACCAAGCCATAAATAAAAGTGTGACAAAAGCTCAACAATGGGGAGAGTTTTTAAACATTGTAGTCTTGCCACCTTAGACAGTTGATGGAATAACAGGTTTTGCATTACTATTTTTATGTTTGTTCTGAGGGATATGAAGTCTGAAACTGAAAGTTGTGTCATTATTTTCTAACTTCACTTTTTAATAATTTCCCATTACAAGCATATGAGGCCAAACTGTGAACATGTATTGAAAATCTGTACATTTTAGATGAAGGCCTATTAGTTGATAGAGGACACATGTATTGACATAAGTCATTGCTGTCACATCTTGATGTAATTGCTGTAAAAATCACCCATGTTGTACTTACTTACAGTACCAAGTAACAGTATGATACAATATGCCATTCATTTGTATTCTTAGACATTTATTTTTTTTATTCCTGGTTCAGCACTTACCTTGGAAATCCAGCAGTTGCAAGAGTTTTAGTTCAGGGCTGAGTCTGTCTGATGCTAGCTTGGACACAGCCATTACATGGGTAAGTAAAGGTTGTGAGCATTGCCTGGCATCAATGTTACTCTATGTAGGTATAAAGGATGAAGGTTTGAGCCCCTTAGGTGGTGAGCATGTGTGCTATCCATTGCCTCTTGGCCAGTGTGAGGCCATACTGTTCAAATTTACATCTGCCTACACCTACTGCAACTGCTAGTTCCCCCTCTGACTCCTCATCTGCATGTGTCTGTGGTGTCCTTGCCAGTGGAAGTAGGATGCATGGCCCTTCCTCTTGCTGTTCTTGCTGAAGGTGTTTTAATAAGATAATGTTGTGAAGCATGGCACAGACAGTGAATATTTCAGCAGCTGTATAGGGATTGTACTGCAGGGCTCCCCCAGATGTATCTAGATGCTGGAATGGCAACTTCAGCAGCCCAAACACACACTCTATGATATTTCTTCTTTGAGTGTGTGCCTCATTATAGTGCATTTCTGATGGGCATCATCAGCCATAGTTTCAGTGCATAACCAGCATCCCCCAGTAAATGACCCTGTGGGATATCCCCTCCAATAAACATGAAACACTTGACAGTTGTGCCAGATATGTCAGTTATGGTAACTGCCTGGGTTGTCAGCACACACTTTCAGAATGATACCCTTAGCGTTACACATGACCTGGCAGTTAATGAAGTGGTTTATGTACACCCTCCCCTGTTCTCTGGGTGGTGCTTTGATTTCTGTATGTGTACAGTCTATGGTGCCCAAGACTTCAGGGTAGTGTGCTACAGGTTAGAACTCCTGCATAGTTCTGGCTCTGTCCTCAGGTGTATGGGAAAAATATATGTTATCACTGGCATGTTGAAGCATAGCATTCAGAAATTGATGGAGAATCCTGGATGCTGATGCCTGTGACATGCCCAGCATGTTCCCTGTTGGTCTCTGGAAGGTTACAGTAGCTAAAATTCTAAGTGCTACACATACCTTAATTTCCACTGGGATTAGTTCCCCTTGGTTTGCCCTTGCTCTCAGTTGAGGATGACAGAGGTTGCAGAGTTCCTGTATTGCATCTCTATCTGCCCTTTAGCATTTTATAATTTCCACCTCATTCAGATTGTGAAAAATTAAACAGGGTCTATTCTCCTTCTTGGCCGTGGTCTATTAGCAGCAGCAGCATAGACATGGGCCTGCTGCACATACACATGAATAAAAGTAACAGCAGCCCCTAATATTCTTTTTGTGAAGCCTAGTTTCTGTGGCTGTATTCCAATATGTTTTGGAATTCACAAGGAAAACCAGCACTGCATCTACATGGTTGCTTTATAGTTCGTTGAATAGCTCCTCCATTTTGAATTGGTTGATTTGTATACATTCCTGCTGCTCATGCTGTAATTAGCATACCATGGTGTTTATTGTTTTTGTGCAGCTCTATACACTGTGTAGAGCCACTTACTGAATACAAAGCAGCACGCTACCATGTGCACATTGTGACACTCACAGTTTTAGCAGACCATGTAGGCTTTATTGAATCTGCACCCTTACTTATTAAAGGCAGTAAAGAAAAATGTTAAAATACTAAAGGCATCTTCATCAGTAACATAGCAATTTAAAAGCTAACCACATATTTAAATATCAAAAAAGGTGCCAAATTCTATACCAAATGTTTCTTAAAGACACCATTACAATTAAAAAATATTACTTACAATTCCAATTCCTTTACCAATAATCATTTAAACCAGGCTTAAGGAGTCCATACAAACTGACAAATTACATTTCTCTTTATATAAAAGAGCAATTTTCCATCCTTTTATCTCGGTGAAAGCCCTATCTATTCCACTAACCACATACCTAACATTTTCATGCTGCAGCTTAAAAAAGCATTGCTTTCCCTTCTACACCGGATATCACAAAAATGTTAGGACATACTGTGTTTAAATAATATAGTGGGTTTTCCCACATAAAAATCTTTACACAAACAGATTACCAAATAAATAACACCTCTAGTACTGCAAGTAATTTATTTATTTATTTTACTTCTCTTTGTTGAAAGTCTGACTGGGCAGAGTCGATTTTCAGTGAAGACCTGGGGGGAAAGCACATGACAGTACATTTATATTAACAAGTGAATTTCAGATAGTTTTTGGAAAAACAACAGTTGCATTTCTCATAAAAACATAATCACAAGACATGTATATACAGTAAAGTATTTACATCAACAATTATAAGTCTATACAGTTCTTGTAGATCTAAAATTTTGCAAGAAATAAATTAATACCTATGAGTCCTATTATTTTTTCTGATAATTTTAATATAAACTCTAAAAGAGAACTGAAAAAAATGGCCATTTATACATAGTTGACAAATACAGAGAAACATACCCTGGGATTTGGTAAGGTTCCATGCAGGAATAGCTTATTCCTGCATGGAAGCGACCGTTTAGGAGCAGCACGGTAGTGCGCCTTGCATGGCAATGAAGGCACACTGCCGCTGCTCCTAAATGGACACGGAGCATGGACGAGTGCAGGGGGTGTGTCTGAGAGAGCAGAGCTCTCACAATACACATGCCCCTGCACTCAACAACAATGAGCGAGAATGCTCGTAGGAGGCTGCATACATCCCAACTTTACAAATCATAGCATAATGTCCACACATTTATTGCCCATACACTTGGCCTGTACCCCAGATGTACCCTGAAATCACGGGATGATGTCAGGAATGAAGCTGTGAAATAATGGCATACATATGACTGTCATACACCAAATCCATCAGAAAACCTACAGTAAAACCAATCCTGTTACTCTAGCAACTGTCCCAAGTTTATAAGAGCAGTAATTAAAATATGTCCGTAGTTGAACCTCATGTATTCAAGCTTTGTCCAGATAATGCATTAAGAGGTTGAGAGGTATAGGGGGTTGCTAGGATGTCTACCAAATGTGCAGATGCATGCAGGAATCCACAGCAATAAGTGAAACCTGTCCCTTTCAAGAGAAAATAACAGTAGAAAAATGTTTTTATCAAACAGATTAAATTTAACCATAGGTGCATGAGTTTGCCCATTGCTTACCTATGCATACTGTAACTTAAATAGCACAAGACAATAAATATCAAGGTATGTACAAAAGAAGCAATAGTGTAGTGGTCAGAGTGCTCGTCTTGTGAGCAGTCATTTGCGGTTTAATTCTCACTGAAGTAAATTCCATTGTCCATGTCAAATCACTTTATGAACAATTTTTTTTTGTTATATAACCTACTAAATAACATATATTTGTGAACTGGAGTACTGCATTAAATGCAGATGTGAAGTGTCATTGTAATAATGTTGTAAAATCCACAGATAAGCACTAGTGCCCCATACAGTATATGTACCCATACAGTATATGTACACATGAATCAGGGATACAAATCGAAGGTATAATGTGTAATGAATGATAAATCCATAGATTGTCCAAATCCACCACCTTCCCAAGAGCCATGTTAAATTTCTGTCTAAATTAGTGCGGGGGTAAGCAGAAGTAAGCACTTGTAAACAGCAGTAAGTGGGTATAAGCCTGTTTGCACGGGGGTAAGCAATGCGCACACAGGTTAAGCAATACTGAAGCTAACTCTCTGTAAGCATATTTAACTGAAAGTTAGCATTGCTTACTGTCATGCAAACCCGTGCAAACCCACTTACAATTGCTTAAAAGTACCTTAATCACTCTGTATCCAACAGACGCTGTTCTACCCAGCAACAAAATAAACAGCCCTTGGCAGTCTTGAACCTAGATCCCTGTACACTATAGTCACAGTAGTTAACCAGTAAGCCATCACAGCAGTACATAAGACTGAGGTATCACCAAACAGATCCTCACTATAGGAAAATCAAAATTTACATGTGAAAGGAATCTATATACAGTTTTATGTTGTATAACCTACTACATAACATAAATATGTGAACTGGAGTACTGCATTAAGTCCAGATGTGAGGTGTCATTGTAATAAAGTGTTGAAATCCCCCAATAAACACAAGGACCCCATTCAGTGTACATATACATGAATCATGGATACCAAACACATATATAGCATGTAATGAATGATAAACCAATGCCAAACAGCAAATAGTGTGCAAATTAAAAATTAAGCAATGTTAGGCATTGCACACCCCTGCTTACTAAGTGTAAGCAATGTGTAGGCCAATTAAATCAGTTTTCCCATTGGTATACCCCTTTAAGCAATGCCATCCTTAGGTAAGAAGGTTTGCCCATAGCTTATCATTTTCAAAACCATCCAATCACGGGAAAGTGCAGGAAATCAGACCTATTTAAACCCCAGAGGCAGGAATACATCTCATAACTGTTTGCAACTTCCTCCTGTAGGCACTATGACTGGTGTGGATGAAGGATCACGCTTCTGGGCACAGTGCTGGGGCATCCAGGAGTCCAAAGTCATGGCAGGACTCCTTTTTAAAGACCATGACCAGAGACTGCTGCAGGGCCAGTACCAGGGTTCCCAATATAAAGCGGAAGCCTGGGAACATCTCACCCGTGACCTCACCAGTACCACTGGCATCCCTCAAACTGGTGAGCAGGTCAAGCATCACTATGCCGACCTGAAACGGAGAAAGAGGGAGCTCTTGGATCCGTGGATCCAAAAGGCTAGGCAGACGGGTGATGTCCCAGCTGTGTTTAAGTATCAGTCTACTACCTGTTTAATAATTGCCAGCTCATGTATATTATGGATAGATATGGCTAAATATTCCTCTTATGTCTTTGACAGCGGCAGACGAGCAGGCTGTGAACTGGGAAGCCCATCCCTGTAGACTGCAGAGGATGGGTCGCAAGGTAGGTTAGTAATAATCTTGCATGTACTTTCATAAGAAATAAATCTAAAAGTAGTAGAAAGTTAATTGCCAGTATAAAACCTGTATTGTGTATGGCATGTATTGAATAAACCAGACAATATGGCAGGAAGAGTCTCATATAGGGTTAACAGCCTGGCAATAAAGGTCTAACTCCTGGACTGCTTGTGTTTATTCTGGTATCATATTGTAATGTGGTGTTGCAATCTCTTAATAGTACTGTTGTATTAAGCACTGTTACCCACACTGTGCTACATAAATAAAATGTGTGACTGTCTGTATATGACTGTTGTAATCACAAGAGTTCATATTGTCCAACTAAGAGAGACTTAGAAAACAGTGAAAAGCTAGACAATATAATCCAAATAACACACTCAACTGAGATGTGAGGAATTTTATTTTTAGCACACACAGCCATGGTTCGAATCCTGGGAGTGGTAGTAAGCTGTATGCAGAATCATACCCCACAACTATACAGATATTGTCAGAAAGTCCAGATAATTGGTGTAAGTCCATTGCCTGTCACCCTGTCCCCCTGGCAAATCAGTGGGATGATCCCAGAAGTTTAGACAGCAAATAATGGCATACAGCTTTTTGTCAGACATCATAACTGTCAGAAATATATCCATAAGAACAAACCTATCACTCTAGCAACTCACCAAAGTGTTATGAGAGTAATAAGCAAAGTATGTCCCAACTCCACCCCCGTGTTGTGAAGCTATGACCAGAGTGTGTGCAGTAACAGAGTGAGACATATGTGCATAATAATAATGTGGAATCTGGTAATATGTGTGATAACATTCAGGTAATGTTAACAAACATTCCCCCACAGGTCTGTCAGATACAATATTACCTAGTAATAAAAGATTGAAATCCTGGACTGCTAATGTTTAGTCTGGTATTGTATGGCAGTGTTAGTGTTGCAGTATCTCTGACTAATAAGGTATTACTCATCATTGTCATCCACACAGTGCTACATAATAAAACTGTCTAGGAAACCCTGTACAAGAGTGTTGTAATTACAAGGTCAGATTGTAAAACCACAGGAGACTTATAGACAGAATCAAGAGAAAAGATACACAGCAATATCTATATAGCACACTCAACTGTGAGGTACAGTGTTTTATTTTAGCACACACAGCCATGGTTTGAATCCTGGGAGTGGTAGTAAGTTGTATGCAGAATCATACCCCTCGACTGTACAGATCTGTCTGAAATGTTCAGATAATTGGCCCATATCTGCTGGCTGTTACCCTATCCCCCTGGCATATCAGCATGTGAATCTCTGACATTTAGGCAGCATTTAATGTCATATGACTGATTGTCAGGCCTGTAAATATTTGGAAAATGTCTATGACAACAAACCTGTCATTGTACAACTCACTTATGAGAGCAATAGTCAAAATATTTCCCAGTTTCACCTGCATGTTGTGAAGACATGGCCAGAGTGTGTGCAATAAGAGATGGAAAGGTATGTGCATAATATTGACATGGAATCTGGGAATATGCATAGAAACAGTCATGTAGTGTTAAGAAACAATACCTTCACAGGTATACTAGGTAAGAGGTGTATACTGCAGGTAAAACACAGTTTATGTATATAGTTGTCTACATCCATACCACTCTCCAAACTAAGGCCATAAGGTAGTGTAATAATGCCTGTAAGGTACAGATCACAGCACTGACTAGGAAAGTAATGACAACTACAAGTTGTTAATTGACAGCTTTCTCTCCCCCCACCATATCTGCAACAATAAACTAAATACACAACTCAATCGGTATGTGCACAATTAAATCTACTGTTGGGACATATGTCCTATTGTTTGATAATTATTGAAATTTCTTCCTATGCATGTGCAATGTTGAAATACTCCAACATTGGTGGCATACTGTCATCACTGTGCCTGCATGCTGTTGTAATGGCCACTGTGGTTCCATATATGCATGTGTTCTGTTTGCTATGCAACTGTTCCATAGCTGGTGTTTTGGGTTAATGGGAATATCTATGCATGCTGTTATACCTAATCCTGGAATGTGTTGACTATTACTAACCCACATAAGTTTTAAAATTGAAACACCATAGCACATTTAGGAAGGCCGGTCCCAGCAGACCCACCTCTCCCACCTCATCTGGCCATGGCACCAGGCACCAGCACTTCTGGGGCCCACCCTGGGACCTCCTCGTCTGTTGGTCCTGCACCACCTTTGAGTGGAACCACCTTAGGGGATGGGGCTCACCCCCCCGGGAGTGGGCACAGGCAGGATACTGTCACCAGTCATCAGGTCTGGGGTATGGTGCATAGTATGCTCCACAGGGAGTCTGGAGATATGCTACTCCAGTTGAGGGCTGCGTGGTGCAACTAGAGGATCAGCTTGCCCCTCCTACTCAGCCCCCAGCACAGCCACCTTTGGGGCCTTGAAAGCACAGTGGTGACTGCCCATGAGTGGGGACCTCAGTCCCACTGTTTCCACTAGGGGGCTCATGGGCTTCCAACTTCCAAACATCCCTCCCCATCCAAGGTGTTTACCCCCACATGTGTCATATACCACCACTGTATGCTGTCTTGTCTGTTATCCTACCCAGCCTATCTCCCCAAATATACCTACTATCCATCCCCAACATCCCACTCTCACCTTAAAAAATAAAGGCAATCTGTTCCCAAAAAAAAATTTCGCCCCATACATAGCTGTCCATTTCACACATGCGTCCACTGGACACATGTAATCTGGTCTAATTCACTTCACAACATATTATTGTTGTCCTCACCCCTCTCTCAAGGGTATGAGTGTCCATATCTACTTCCAAATCAGTGTATATGTACAGCTGTTGCTGTAGAAGAAATGGGCAGCTATGGACCTTCCATACACCCATCCTGCACATCCCTAGCTATTTTCCCTACTGTCTTTCCCTCTTTGTGCCTCTTTTTCATCTCTTTCCTATCAACCCTTTTTCTTTTTTTTTAAAAGAAATGAGTGTGGGGGTAAGTGGGAGTAAGCACATTTAAGCAGCAGTAAGCAGGTTTAAGCCTGTTTGCGCGGGGGTAGGCAATGCCTACACAGGTTAAGCAATTTAGAAGCTGAGTATAAGAAAGTGTAACCAGACGTTAGCAGTAACCCGCTTACAACTGCTTAAAAGTGCCTTTATTACCTTGTATCCAACAGCCCTTGTTCTACCCAGCAACAAAATAAACAGCCCCTGCACACCATTGCCAAAGTGATTTACCACTAAGCCATGTCAGATATACATAACCCTGATGTTTTCACAAACATATCATCCAGCACAGTCATTCAACAGTACAGGAAATGTATTTATACATGTAGATATGTGTGTGTGTGTGTGTGTGTGTGTGTGTGTGTGTGTGTGTGTGTGTGTGTGTGTGTGTGTGTGTATATATATATATATATATATGTGTGTGTGTGTGTGTGTGTGTGTGTGTTTGTGTGTGTATATACATATATATATATATATATCTATAGATATAAAAGAGAACATAACAAATACATATATGACCAAAGGCACAGTTAATGGGGGTGAGATAGCCCAAGCTAAGTACCTCTTATAAGTATTGATATCACCCCCTGCCCCACAGCCAAACAGATCTGCCCTGCAACACAATACCAACACTTGCAAGTCCCATAACCAGGACCCTACACAACATAGCCACAAGAAGTTAACAGTAATCCATCCCACCTGTATGATGTCAGGATGGCATCGATAACATATCATGCAGTACAGTCCGGCTACCATATGGAATGTACAATGTGGAAGCAATAAACATTCCAAAGATACATATATACACACATATATATGCAGATGGGTCCACTACATAATCTCGAAATGTCACAATACCGACGCCCACAATACCGAGCCGAAATGACCGAATGCCCAAATACCCAAGATTTCACAATATCGATGCCCAGAATACCGTAGATGTCACCTAGAATGTGCAAACAGACAGCCTGACTTGTTGGCGATTTCCAGTAAGTAAATAAGTGAATATTGCCAAGTGCGGTGAAGACGCTATTCGCGAACAGCATGAGAATGTGATGTGCGTCAGAAATGATAAGATCGTGAGTGAAAGATTTCAAGTTGTTCAACAGCATAACGTTGCAGACATGAGTAATATACAGTATGATGCGCCTGGTTGCGTAGGTGTGTTGTATGCTAGGCTAAAATCTCAGAAATGTAAGGAAGTGCTTATAGTCGAGGGTTATGTGTATCATCTGGAACATAAGGCTGGCAGCAAGCGTTACTGGTGTTGCAAACTGAAGAGAAGTGAAAGTTGCAAGGGTAGGACGGTAACTGAATCACTGTCCGAAGGTGAATTACTGAAGAAAACCATGCCCCACAACCATGCAGGTGATCCAGTAGAGGTGGAACGCTATGGTTTGTGGATCACTCAGCGACAGAGCAGCTGTAGCTAGGGATACCTTGTTTACTAGTAGAGGATGCATTAGCATCTACATCTCTAGCCTGTGTTCCTAGCCTTCGAATAGGAAAGCTATGCTGCAGCAAATACGTCGGGTCAGGTGTAAGGGTTCTACTGTAGCCTACCAAATGTAACATTAGATACACTGGATGTCAGTAAGTTCCTATAAAGCATGGTGAATTTCTTGTTAAAGGCTACCGATAGTGCTTCAGATACACATGTGGTTGTGTTTAGTACTACTAATAACCTGAGCGATTTAAGTGTAGCAACGATTTGGATGATGGACGGAACGTACTTTTGCAAAGGTGCTATATGTCGTCAATTGTATAGCGTTCATGGTTTATTGAAGTGTTGTGGCTACAGTAAATCAGTGCCACTCATTTATGCTCTGATGTCCAAGAAGTCTCTTCGTGCTTATAATATGTTATGGCACTGTGTTCTACATTTATTTTCCTCTCAGGAGTTAACACTGTCATTGCAATTTATTCTTTGTGACTCTGTTACGAGGTAGCCGTGTCAAAGTATCAGGCTTAACTTTACTGATGTGACTGCGAAGGGTTGTCTATTCCATTTTGGAATGAATGTGTGGCGTAAAGTTCAACAACTAGGGCTAGGGTCTCTTTATAATAGATGCTTGGAGTTTCAGCTGTCAGTCAAGTCATTGGTTGGATTAGCATTTCTTGATGAGTCGGACGTAATTGCTACGTTTACGGAGTTGAAGGGGTCATTCCCTGAGGAAGGTAGGGAATTGATCCGGTATTTTACAGACTGGTACGTGCTTGGTAGAGTTAGGAAGTTCACTACCAGGTCCAGTAAAGTTTGCAGGTTTCCACCGTTATTCCCCGTCTCATTTTGGAATGTAGCACAATTGAACACATTATTTTGCGAGCAGAACTCGGTAAGAAATATAACCGGCGATTAAAGTGTCTTCTTGGAGATAGAGCTACAGATTTGTCGGCGTTGATGTCATGTCTTAGCAGAGAACAGAACAGGGTAGATAGCCTTCGTCAGCGATTAGCTGGCTGTGCACCTTCCCAAAATGGAGGCGTTATAGGCGCCAGGAGAACTTCCAATGGCTAATAGGAGTGATTACTCATCCGTGGAGTATGTCAGGTGTATTGCAAGACTGTTGAAAATGTGATACACTACAGCTGTATTTCAGTGGCGGGAATGTCGTTGCTCGCTAATTGTATACAGTTTCAGTTTGCATTTCAGCATTGTTTATGTGTGAAGTATGTATTACTATATCCGGGTGATGGGAAATTAAGTGTGTGTGTTTCACAGGTGATGCTTCTGCTGTGTTTGTTGGGTTTACGTTGTGATGGGGTTGTGTTATGCACATTGCACAGTTGGTTTTCTGTTGGTGTACATGTTCGTCTGCACGTTGGCGGTTGTGTGACGTTATTTCGAGATTATGGGCTGGTATTGTGAAATCTCGGGTATTTGGGCATCGGGTCATTTTTCCGGTATTGTAGTATGTGTCGGGTATATGACATTTCGAGATTATGTAGTGGACCCATGCAGATACATATATATAGATATATATGTAAATACACATGCACACACATAGATATGTATAAGGAGATACATATTTAGAGGGTGCACAGCATATTGAACAGATAGTATTCCTACAGTTGCCACCTTTTCTAATGGACAGTGCATGATTCCCTCATACAAAAGACAATTGTTGCATGAAACATATACCCACAGATAAGTCAAAGGATATTACACCACACACAGGTTTGCATACATAAGAAATGTTTATTTGTGTACTATTACAGTTGTATATGCTATGTCATATACTGTTAGGTCTTTGAAATACATACTAACTGAGTAATGCTACTCTCAAGCAGATCATGTTATACAGTAATCCAAAAGCATAACATATGTTGCTGTCCAGATCAAGACCTTCAAGTAGTACAACAGTAAAGGAAGACTGGGCCAGAGGATAACAATCAATCAACAGTAAGTAATGCAGATGTATAGTTCAGCAGCCTCCAATTACACTCTGTACTCAACCCCCAGGGGAAAAAATTAGGTTACCACAATGAGGATGTATGTGTTACATAATGCTTAACTGAAAACATCACTATCACACTGACAAACAGAACAGTCTGTATGACAGTAAGCACTAGGCCACCAATGTTCCCAAGGTGAAATGTATGAAAATGTACAGCCATATACTTTAAGGTGTCTTACTACTGATATCCCTCACATGTTGTAACAGCCTAGGTTATATATGGTGCATACCCCTCTCCATAGACTGACTTACAGGGGCATATAACACTATTACATACAGTGACCTCTGGACTGCAAAAGGGCGCACATGTTTTGTCCAGCTCTAGCTCACATATATATGGACCCTACACCACAATATGTGTGGGAAACACAACGACACTGGAATGATGACAGGAATGTCAGCACAACATAATCACGTGACACTACATAACAACCTCTTACTGCATGTCATATGGACAAAGCCTGGAATATAGGTGGAGGACAGAGGCCAGAACACATGGCCATATTTGAAATAGCATTGTTATACACTGAGAAAGTTGCTGGTGTTACAGGATAGTCTGCAACATACCCTTAGTCAGGAATATGAAGTCAGAAACACAAATGGATGTAGCCATGTACTAATAGCACTCAACAGACACAATGCCAGTGATATATCTAACACAAGACCTGTGTGGTAGACAGACAAAACATAACAGGTAATCCTCTGGCCATCATGTGGATAGGCCCACAGCTGAGAGCCATGCAGACAGACTGCATTCCATGCTAAACTAGTATGTACACACAAACCCTGTAACACTGGTGCTATACAATGCATATAACAACACTACTCACACTGTCTGTAGGTCTGGAAACTTATACAAATATGTAGCTGGTCTGAGTCTGCAAGTACTCTTGTAAGAGGTATTGCTACCTGCTGTCTGCAATACTGCTGCCCACACACAGGAAGGATGTTTACCATACAGGAGAGGTAAAGGGACCACGCCCACATGATGTAGGAATTTATAGTAGTGGGTTGCCATGACAGTGGCAATTGAAAGTACTACACCGCATGCTGCATGCAGGTAGCAAGTGGTAGACACTGATTGGTGCAGAGGCCATCACCTGATCATGTGCATCACCTACAAAATCCATGCTGCAATCTATTCAAAGCAGCGCAATCCATTTAGTGGAGAGAGACCGAGACAGAGAGAGAGAGTGAAAACAAAAAGCAAAAAAAACAAAACAAAAAAAACACATCTATCCAGCCATCCAAACAGCAATCTATCCAAAAGAGACATCATTCCCACAACAGGTATGTGCTTTATATATATGCATGTAATTGAGTGTAGTACTTGGTCCATAATAATGGGATAGATGATGTGGAATGAGTAGTTATAAGTGCCATCAGGTGTTGTTGTAATGATGTCCAGCTGAACAACTGCTATGGACAATAGTGTCTGTCCCTGTGGACAGTGGGCCATACCTGTCAAGTGTGCAGATCAGCTCTGACTGACAAGATGTAAGCCATCATAGTGTGTGTTGTGTAATGCAAGACATGTATATTAGTGTGGCCAATAGCTGGTGGTGGAAGTAATGCCATTATGATGGACATGTGGGTTCCAGAGCTAATCACTTGCAGGACAGTCATGTTAATGTGTAATGTAGCATGCACAAATGCCATAGGTGTGTAATAGGCTTACCTGCAATCTGTCCCTATATATACCCCCCTAATGTTAGGCTGTGTCTGCAGTGGCACCTGTCTGTGTTGTAGCAAGCAGAACAGTGCAGCTGTGCAGGAAGGGGAGTTAGAGAGTGTCGACCTGATGTCTGAATGCCCCCCATATATATATATATATATATATATATATATGTATATATACAGCGGAGGAGAATTATGTCATCATCTCACACCTGCTGCAGCACTACCAGGTGTTATTCGGCAGAACAGCCCATGATCAGCAGGAGTGGGCCGCCCTGTGGAATGATCTTTGTCCACAGGGTAAATGATGTCGGCCTGCATAACAGCAGTTATGAGCAGGTCTGGCATCGATGCACAGACCTACTTCACCATGCCTGTCAGTGTGCTGCTGCAGTCAGGAGGGACCAGCTTGCAACAGGGGGGTCATGCCATACAGCCCCCTCGACATGTGTTAAGGAGCTCCTTGCCAACCTCGGGGCACCTGCCCGCCTGCACATATAACACCTAGTGGAGAGCATAGTGGAGGTAGGTGCTACCCACACAATGACAGAGGAGCATGCAGTGAGGCCACAGGGCACATCAGTAGACCACTGTTGCATATCCATCTGCATCTGTACAGTTAGATCATGCATATGTGAGATGACATATATATATATATATATATATATATATATATATATATATATATATATATATATAGTCTGTTGCTGTGTAGTAGTAATAAATAGATGTGCATAATATGTAGTATTGTGGGCTTGTACTGTTGATGTACTGCAATGCTGCATCTACCCTGTATCAATTCCACAGCTGTGGCTACTGACATCATATCTTTCACACACTTATGTAGGTCCCACTGGTATACCTCCAGGGCAGCAGCCTGTAGCTGGTGACTATGGTGTTTGTTCAGGTTTGCCAATACATCAGTCATGTTATGGCCATGGTATATTCCATGCACACATTTAACACACCTACCCATAGTGCATGCCATACATGTTCACATGTTGTTGCTTTTACCTGCACTGCATCATAGTGGTCACCATGATGGTGTATCTGAAGGGTATGTCAGACTCCTGCAATATAACTAACATCCTGTGATTGTAAAATGTGTGCACAGAGATGAACATAATGGTGGGACAAATGCCTTACAGTAGGGACATGTGTGAAACATCACCCTTATACAGTGCTACAACAGTGTATATACCAGTATTGCAATGGCAACTGTTACTGATCTACACTACGGGATATCACAATACTGCAGTACCCAACCCTTACAACCTGCAATGTGCTCCTCACATGAGCAATGGGAATCACAATCATATGTTAGGACATCAAATATGGGGAATACATACCTTCACAAACCCTGGAAGCATATGTGTGCACACACTCCAGATAAAATATAGCGGAAGCAGCTGTTGAGGTACTAACTGCATGCATTCTTCATGAGAATGCACCTTCCAGCAAGTACACATCCCCAATGTCACACCAATAAATGGTCTGCTGTCCATGACGTTTGGCCATCAAATGTGCCCAGTTACCTGCAACAGAGGCAGCTGTGGCTTGCACACATCTTACATGCCATGGTGTGGACCCCATACCCAACAGGTAGCAACCAGGAGTTGGACATGTAGCCATACATCACCATTGCATATACCATGGCAAACTGAACAGACAGTCATGTATGTGGCGAGGATGTATCGGACGGGAATAATGTAGGAAATAAACAGATGGCTATCCAAGACAGATGATGGCACGTGTAGCAAACCGGTCATGCAGGCTGCCTAGCAACATGCCACAACACTGAGGGAGTTGCAGGAATGTCTAGCAAGTACTAGCTGTGCAGTACCCGTGTCAGCAATTGTCTGGACTCTGCATACTTGTGGCCCATGGGTTAGGGTAATCAGATGGGACAATTGTACCATAGGAAACATCAGCCAGGCTTTTCTACAGGTAGCGTATGCATAACAGAAAAGGCCCCCAAAAGGCATGCATTACAATGTGTACTGGTGTACCAAGACCACATTGGAAACCTACAGACAGTATCAAGTAAGATACATGTGCTGCACAACCAATACCTCACCCCACCTCAGGCCCACCTGCCCCATCCGTACCTTGCCGGTGCCAGTATACACCTGTATGTTTGCCATTCATTAGCTGGGACTAGGCTGCTACACATGGTGTTTAGTGTTTAGGGCACTGCAAACTGACACGTGTAGGCCATAGTTGTCTAGCATCTGCAAAAAGGCTAAAGGTGGGGAGGAGGTGTCATCATGACAAAACAGTGCACTGCAGCAGGGATTAAAATGATGCTACAAATGGCTGTATCTGCACATAGTCAGGGTCAGGAACTGTGGCAGACATAACTCTGACTCCGCAGCAATAGTGACGACAGCGTGTGAACTCCAAGAGATATGCACATGAGTTGACCTTCCAATCATGCAGAGTTGGGGGACATGTGTAGGGCAGACTGACCAAATACTGGCAAATGCAGATGGCCCATGCTAGTATAACCCTGCCAGGAATAGTGACTGTTGTAGTACACATAACAGTAGGTGCAGCAAACTATTATGATAAGGATATACACACATATGCACCCACAAATTGTATGCATCTCAATCAGCATCAGCACAACTAACACATTTGATACTGCATTTGGTTGTACAGGACATATGCCACATATCAGATTCATGTAATGTTAACACATGCAGTAATGTGGTCGCATGGCATATCAAGGAAGAGGGTGTCATATCAATAAGGGTGTGTACACTCCCCATAGCCATGGTAAGGTTTGATGGTTGTCAGTGTAATTGTATTATATTGGCCATACAGGCACCACTGATGATGACATCTGTAAATCAGACATCAGGCATTCACAAATGGCATCTGTCCACATATCATCCCAGGTATGTGTTGGACAAACATATAGGGGCTGTGAGCAGCAGAGCAGACATACCTGACACAGGAATACACATTGAGCAATGGTGTGTACACTTGTGAGGTATGGCGCACAGTACATGCCAGGGTGCTGAACAGGTGCACAGCAATACTGTGTACATGGGTGCAGTGTGTTCCAGGGGAAGGGGCATCATCTACTAACACAGTCCATGCATCACATTTTTATTTTTATTTGTTTATTTAACATTTGTTGACCGAGAAAGTCCGACTAGGTTCCACAGATCCTGTTTTCAGTGGAGGTCTGGGGAGAAATGCTCCAGAAGCATGTCTTTAGATTGTGGGAGAAAACCGGAGTACCCGGAAGAAACCCATGCGAATGCAGGGAGAACATGCAAACTCCACAAGGAAGGCACCCCAGCTGAGAATCAAACCAGAGAACCTGTTGCTGTGAGGTGACAGCGTTAACCGCTGCACCACTGCGCCGCCCATACATACATGTATACTGTTGCTAGCATAGATTGACTATAGCTGCACTGCATGCTGTTGAGTACCATATGTCCTGCATGTTGACAGATAGGTAATGGGATGTCTGTGTGTAATATTGCTGTGCAACCTCACCTGTAAGTGTGTGTGTGCATGTGTGTGTGTGTGTGGGGGGGGGTTATTTTGTCTGTAAGTGCAATCTGGTGGCATGGAGGGGGTTGATGCATGTAGGATGTGTGTGTGTGTGTGTGTGTGTGTGTGTGTGTGTGTGTGTGTGTGTGTGTGTGTGTGTGTGTGTGTGTGTGTGTGTGTGTGTCCATGTATGCACATGTGTGATTGTGGGGTTGTTTATACCTCTCGGCTTCCAGTTGAAATTGTGCGGTACATGGACATGGACAGACAAATGAGACTCCAGGAATACTTGTTTGACATGAAATCTCAGGACAGCTGATAGTATAATAAGGTCTGTAGCATGGAACATGCATTGGGAGGGAAACTACACACCAGGTATAATGTTATAATTGCAATCAGCAGAAAGGTGAAAGAATACCCATGTATACAGCACTACAGATGCATTGGGGAATTACTAGCCAACACCAGTGAGTGTTTCCAAATATTACTGTTGTCCACATAATAAGTTAATAGAGCAACAGATCTTGCATCTACGGAGCAATAGTTATGCATGGCACTCCAGTGCGTAACACTATTGAGTGACTGTAGCAGCCCCTAACATATGGGGGGTCATGCTCATGATGTCTGGACAAACCCAGGGTGAACACTGGATGACAGCAGTGAGTCTTTGTAAAACCAACTCCAATCAAAGTCAAAGAGGTAATGAAGTAACAGGTCATGTTTTGTGATCACTTGTCTAGGCAATTAGAAGAATGATACGTTAATGATTGGCATTAATGAGTGTAAATTTCCAAGTGTGATGCAGGATGGGAAACTTAAGAGAATAAACTTGGGACAGTCTGTAAACTCAGGGACAGGTAAGTATAATGGCGGAATGCCAGGGTGTGTGTGTGTGTGTGTGTGTGTGTGTGTGTGTGTGTGTGTGTGTGTGTGTGTGTGTGTGTGTGTGTGTGTGTGTTTGCACTGTTAAGCAATGACGTACAGATCTTAAAGTAGGTTTCTTGTTTCCCCCCTCACAGTTGGCGAGGTGGGTTAGGGTCCCTCCTGCAGGCAATCTTATGTTGGTGTCCATACAGACACTGAAAATTATGATAGATGTGTTAAGGCACAGGCAGGGTTGTCAGAGGCTGAAACTGTGCCATCGTTTGACATCCCCCTGTTATCCACCCCATCCTGGACGTGCCCATGGAACCCCTGGCAGGAACAGTTCTTGTGTCCATGGCCAGAGGCGGTGAACTGCACACCCTGACAGGTATGCTCTGCAGCTGTCCAACAAACATCTGTATGGCCAGACACATGGCAGAACTGTGTGCATGCATACTCACACACAATATAAACACACCTAGGGCAACTCCATACCTACACACACCACATCACCACAGCCATATCAGTAATTAAAACCCCTCACTCACACACATGGTGTCAAACATATGTCAAACATATGGCCCAGACTAGGTTTCTGGCAAAGCAACAACACACCCTGTGCATATGATGATACCTGTGCCACATCCCTGTCATCCATAACATCGATGCAGTGACAGGCTAATATGGTTCTGATGAACATGGGGACTGTACTACAATGTACCAATTTACTGCTGTGTAACATGTTGTCAGCAGTAATGTTTAATGCTTACATGTCAGGAAGTGTAGCTGTCCAGCCATGATGCATTATAGCTGTTATTAACACTGAGTGATTGTGGTCTCCATAATGTTATCTGTCTGTGTTGTAGGTGTCCATGTGTCAGCAGGAGGATGGTCTGCTGTCATATCTCACAAGGGGTATGGCACTGTGGTAACACCTTGGCTGTGCCATATCCTGGGTACAGGTGAACACATGTCACAGGTCTGTATAACAGTTACTGCCTGTGCCACATGG
>NC_056745.1:362621396-362706396 GCF_019279795.1 Protopterus annectens
CAGAATGCCCAGGTTATGTCCTCAAATATAACCCCCACTATACATAACATGTCTAGCAGTCTGAAATCTCACTGGCTTGTTATCAGATCTGATGTCAATAAATAATGATGTACAGAGCATATAAACCTCTTACTGCATGACATATGTACAGAGGTTGACAGAGTTGTAGCTGAAGGCACAAACACAGGGCCAGTATTGACATGTTGCTGTGATAACCTTATACATTTACTGTGAATGAAAAGGGCCAACACCCACATGATGTTCCTAGATATAGGAGTGTGTTTCCATGCAATGGGCTATGGGAATGTTACCACAGCTGTTCCACATGCAATCAGCTAGTGGGGGACTGCAATTTGTGCACAGACCATCAGCTGATCATGACCATTACTTATAAAACATAAGCTGCTGCCTAAACAAATCAGGTGTACTTCTCCACATCCACCAGAGAGGGAGTGAGAGAGACAGACAGAGACAAAGTAAAACAGGGAGGTAGTAGGAGAGTAAAAGCTAAACATGTTTGTGTCACACACTTACCAGTGAGTGGTTTCAAATCCCTGTCTGGCTATGTATTGCTATTACATGTCTATTCAGTTATTGCATGCGCCAGAGAGCTTACATGTTGGGGAGCTGTCCAAAGGTATACTTGATGGTGAGTGACATCAGCAACAGTGATAAAGGAGGCATAAGGAAGGTGTAGTACATGTGCCTGTCCACAAGAACAGGTGCCAAGGGCAACACAGCCACACTCTCTCAAGGTCTCACACACATTATCACAGCTGGCAGGGTCAGGATTAGATCCTAACTAGCTAGCTTGCCACAATACAGTAATATGCAGGTATCACATGCACCACAGAGGTTATCAGGCTGATATATGGGCAAAGAGTATGTCAAGGTGTCTGCCATCAGAAGGCATGCTGCATTAGGCCAATGGGAGGTGTAATGAGTGTGCATGGCATCCAAATCTTATACTCCAAACACACACAGACACGGGTTTGCCAGTACTGACATGCATGGGTGCATTTATTCACAAGTGTGTAGTGGTTGACTGTGCCAGATGGCTGTACAAGGCTAGGTAAAGGGTATACCTTGGTATCAGGCCACATGAAAATTGTCTGCAGTGTTGCTCAGGGGTGTAGTGTCTGGATTGGCCCACACAGGTGGGTATTGTATTCACCATCCACTCATCTAGGTTACTATTGTGGGTGGCCAGTGCTGTGCAATGCTTGCCATGTATGTGTTGTATATTCCATAACATGGATGGTGTCTGGGATGTGCACACGTCCCACATGCATGTTCTGTGACATGTGGAAGTGTACCTGGGGTGTCTGGGACATGTTGTGTAGACAGATTTTTATCATCAGATATGCCATTCCTGACCTCATGTGGTGAGAACTGGCAGTGGTCACCTGATTGACCCTGCACCTACATTGACAACACAATACAGGTATTCACTGGTGTCAGTGGCATCTGTCCATACAGGGCATGTTTATAAGGCATGGTATGTCCATCGTGGGTTATATTTGCTGGCTCTACAGTTGTTGCAGTCATCCAGTGGGGAGCATAGCGAAGGAGCACTGTATGCAATGATTTGCCTATTGTAGGGATGGGAGAGGGTGCCATGTCCTCTGTAGTTCACTGCAAGCACACCATGGTTACTATCTGTGGGCAATATGCAGGGAACTACCATCATAGTGGTTGTTGCCTAGCCAAAGTGTGTTTGTGCATGAGGCATGGGTGAAGAGTGTTCTCTGGGTATTACAAGGGTTGCCTATATTGTTTCTCAAGCCATGCTGTCATATGTAGGGGTATGGATTGTCTACCCCAGCCTCTCTGCTGTTTGACAATTGTAATCCTTGTAAGGCAGACATTGTGACATATAATAGGCCCACCATATAAAAATTACACACTCACTGCTACCTCCACACAGAATGCTTATGACAAACACACACACACACACACACACACACACACACACACACACACACACACACACACACACACACACACACACTCACACCAACTCTCACAGTTGCCATGTTTGGGATTAGAACTCCTACCTAACTAGTACATCAGACTACAGCATTACACAGCTATAGCACATGCTTTCCCCAAAGGTGTAATTCAAAGTGAATGACATCAGCAGGCTTTCCAAAGTAGGCCAATGAAAGTGGCCGTGACTGTGAATAGCCTCAAAAGCACTGATCGCTACACAGACAAACACACACACATACAAAGCTTTGCACTCGCCATGTCTGGGATTAGAACTCCTACCTAACTAATACATTACACTACAGCATTATGCAATTATAGCACATGCCACAGAGATTACTGGGCTACTCCTTCACCAAAGGTGTATTTCAAAGTGAATGACATCAGCAGGCTTGCCAAAGTAGGGTAATGTAAGTTGTACTGACTGTGAATGGACTCAAAAGCATTGATCTCTACACAGACAAACAAGCAAGCACACACACACACACACACACACACACACACACACACACACACACACACACACACACACACACAAAGCTTTACACTTACCATGTCTGGGATTAGAACTCCTACCTAACTAGTACATCACATTACAGCATTGTGCAGTTATAGCATGTGTCATGGAGATTATTGTGCTACTCCTTTCGCAAAGGTGTATTTCAAAGTGAATGACATCAGCAGGCTTGCCAAGGTTGGGCAATGGAAAGTGTAGGTCATAGGTTCATAGTTGGTACTAGGCTAATGGCCCCAAGGGCCTATACATGCCTAGCCATGACAATTTCCTGGCTATGTCTTCCCACAATATTTACTTCCCTGAACCCCTGTCTAGCAGGGCAACTGACATGATCCCCGGGTCAATTTCCTATCTCCCATCCAATCTTCAAGGTTCCTTTTGAAGAGGGCCAAAGAGGCACTCTGCTTGACATGTATGGGCAGTCTATTCCAGAGTCTGGGGAATCTGGGTCAGGAACACATCTCTACAGCATGTACTGTTCATTGTGATGACAATGTTTGGATCCCTGGAGGATGTGGCTGTGAGGGATTTGGATTTCTTTAAGTGTAGCATGTCCAACAGCTCTGGGTTTGACATGGCATTGTATGTTAAGCAGAGATCACCTCTGAGTACACGATATGTGACAGAGTATAGCTGGATGATTTTCAGACGGTCAGCATAGGGCATCTGGTTTAGGCCTGTGATTCTTTTAGTGAGGTATGTGTGCAGCCTTTCTGGTTGTTGCAGATGTCTTGTGAGGTACATACCTAACAGGCCATTGTAGTCTGTACTGGGTCTACTGAGAGATGACTACAGTGGGACAATGGCCTTCTTTTTCCTGGATGTAAAGCCCTTAGTGATGAGGTGTGCCACATAGGTGGATTTCCTGACTGTTGGGCCGATGTGGTTATCAAAGGAGAGACCACTGTCCACCTGTGTCCCTAAGTCTCTTATCACACTTTAAGTGTTTAGTGTACTGCCATCTATGTGGTACTTCACAGGTACATGTCCCTTCCCAAAGGGGATAACTATATATTTCTTGGCATTGAGTTTGAGGCCATGGCTCAGGCATCAAGCATCTCTTTCTGTAAGGGCCTTCTGTAGAATATCCACATCATGTGGGGATTCAGTATTGGCTCCCAGTGTGCAGTCATCTGCAACCTTTGTTAGCCAGAGTCCCTTACTGTTGGCCTGTACTTCAGAGCAGTAGATGCTAAACAAGAGCGTTCCCAGGACTGAACCCTGAGGTACTCCAAATGTCACTTGTCTGAGGCTGGAGTTGGTGCCACCTACTTCTACAGTGTGGGTTCTGTCAGGACAGCAGTTGGCAGTCCATCTGATGATGTATGGATTAATGGGCAGCTTGGTACATTTATCTATGATTCCAGACTGAGGGATGGTGTCAAAGGCTTTGGCGAGGTCCGGATAGGCTGTGTGAACTGCCTTACCCTCATCCACAGCTCTGGAGACTGATTCAAAGATGTCAATCAGTTTCAGAAGACATGATCAGCCCTTCATAAAACCAACCTGGGTGGGGTCCACTGTTTGAAGGTTGCCAATGTCTTTGTTTATAAGTTCCATGATAATACATTCCATGGCCTTGCAGATCAGGCATGTCATACTGCTGGGGCTGTACTTCCCAGGATCCAAGGTGGATCCCTCTTGTGGACTGGGTTAACTGTAGCTGTGCACCACACAGTGGGCACGAAGCCTGAGGTGTGGCTATGATTAGACATGGCACGTAGGTGAGGTGCCAGTTCATTTTGCAGTTCATGTAGTACACAATGTTGACTGGTCCCATGGATGCTTTTTTCTTAGCTCTGGAGAGTGTGGTTTTTACCTGTATGCCCATTATTACCATAATCTGGCAATCTTTCAGTGTTGAGATGGGCCCTTTCGGGGGTGGGAGGGGGGTGCAGTTGGCACTGAATAGATCTGCCAGGATATTGGCAATATCCTTGGGAGCAGTATATTTAATACCATCCTGTTGTAGTTCAGAGCAGATCTTTGCATTGCCATTTAGATTACTGACATAGCTATGGAATGGCTTGAAGTTGTCTTTGGCACGTTTGGCTATATTATGTTCATAACTAGCTTTGGAGGATGTTATGAGGGATCTCAGAATCTTACTGAGGCTGGTAAGGGAGTATTTTGCATCCTGGAAATTCCCTCATTTCTGCAACAGTTTCTTCCTTTTGTTGTACAGTATGTTTATGGCAGGGGGCCACCACATTGGCTTCTTTTTCTTGGTGGGAAGTGTCTTGGTTCTATATTGGATGGCACGATTCATGCACAAGTGGATGTGCTCATACAGTGCCTTCATTTAGGATTCAGCAGTTGTCCTTTCAGTTTTTGTCTGCATGGGTGTCATGACGTTAGTCATGTCTGACATGTGTAGCATAACGTCGGCTTTGGAGATGTGTGTTATCGAGGTTTCCTTACTGGGGTGTGGGGGAGGGATGTGGATGTTAAAGGCGATTAGCTTATGGGCAGACATGACCACCGATGGGGTGACCATAGGTTTGGAGCATTGATTTTCCATGTTGGTAATGACCAGGTCTAGGATATTTGAGCCCCTGGTGGGACTATGGGTTACTTGATCCAGGGCATTGGGAATTGTGACTTCCAAGAACCATTGGGCACATGTGTTGGTACACAAGTAGTTTTCCCAGTTAATGGCTGGGTAGTGCAGGTCACCCAGTATTAGAGTGTTTGGTTGTATCATAATATTTCCCAGTATGTTTCAAAAGTTGTAGTGGGAATCTTGGGGCATGGTGGGGGATCTGTAGCAAGCTATACAATTTGTATTGCGGTCTTACCTAGTGTTAGCTGCACCGGGGGTATTTCGGATGCATTCTTTTGGGCAAGTAGCCTGGTGGTGTGAATATCCTTGGTGAATATGGACACTCCTCCACCTTTAGTGTTTTGGACCTGGTTTGGTGGCTAACAGGTGTGGTAAGAGCTGTACCTGGTATTGCAGGGGTGCTCTCTGGAGCCTTGAATCAGGTCTCTGTTACTGCACAGATATTGATGTTCTCCATTTTTAGGACTGCCTAGTGACTGTGAATGGCCACAAAAACATTGATCCCTATACACAGAGTTTCACAGTTGACATGTCTAGGATTAGACCTCCTGCCTAACTAGTACCTCACACTATAGCATTACTCACTTTTAGCACATGCCACAGAGCTTGGAGAGCTACTCCTTCACTAAAGGTGTATTTCAAGGTGAAGACACCATCAGGCTTGCCATAGTAGGGCAATGGGGAGTGCAGTGTGTGTGCAAGGGCCATAACGCATTCATCTGGAAGCAGACACACAACACTCAAGCACACACAGGTTTATATTTCACAGGTACATGCATACAACTGCTAGATGAATACTGACTTGTACAGTCATGTTACACAGTTATCACAAGCACTACAGACACTATAGCGCTAAGGGATACCAGAGGCAAATGTCTTCAGTGACTGATATTTGCACATCATGTGGTTTTAGCCAATTGGATGTGTGCTGGGTGGGTTGGGCCTCATGATGGGAGGCTCTTTGTCACTGTTTGTCACTCTCTTCCACACATGCATGTATGTGTAATTTTGACCTATTATAGTGTGTTGTCCTTGGGTATTTGTATGTATTCCTATCCAATGTGTGTGCAAAGCATGACTGGTGTGCAATGAGGAGTGTGTGCACAAACATCTGTGACTGTCAGATATGTATAGTCCACTGTTGTTGCCAGACATGGTCTTCTAAGTGTGGGAGCATGCCCAATATGACCTTTCAGTATTTTGTTATCAGACATGGGCTTCATTTTTCTGTGTGGGAGCATGCCCAGTATGACCTTCTGCATTGAATGCGTGAATCCATTCCAGGTAGGTTGTACTCCAGTGCAGGCTTTTGTGTTCTACACCTACAGCTAGCAACCTGTTTCTGCGGGATATCTATAGATTGGCTGACAATATGGGATTAAAATGGGCAAAGGATAGTGGGTTACTGTAGGTAATTGTGTCTGTGCTGCTTCTGCCTAATGGTCCTGGTGTTAGCAGATATATTCACACAAATGTACTGTTATACACTGTGATGTTTTATGTTATCAACTACTGTCAGGTATACATATTTGCTTGCAGTAATTTCCTGGGGAACACAGGGTGAATGTAGCTGTGTCTAGTATTGTGGTCTGCAGCCTACATATTCTTGCACAATCATGCCATTCTGGAGGGGAAGCTGTAGACACCTGCTGATGGGTCTGTGTAAATGGTTCAGCACCTTGGTACAGTGGTGGCTGAGGATCCCATGCTTGTACATCCATCAACGTGACAGTATGGCCATATCCTGCTGTGGCCATACCTCACAGCTGTACAGATTCACACAGGTTACCCAGAGGCAGGGTTCATATTTCTGGACATTACCCCTTCACATTGTGATTTAAGAGCAGGTCTGTAGCCACCCATTCCTGTGTAGTCACCCATTCCTGTGTTTGTAGGCAGGGATAGTATGTGCACATGGCTGAGCTTCAGACTTCACATACTCCATGCCGTCCATGCTCCAGCCTCCCCCTCTATTATTCTATCCTCTTCCAAACATTATGCAAACATTATCTGATAAGTTCCCTATAGTTATCACTTCATCCCAGCAGTAATTTGGTGTTGGTCCACAGTTCATGCAGTAGGACATGGTGGACATGTTACTGGGATTTGTCGACATGGCCTTGCATTTGGGTTCTGTGAACTATGTTATGTTATTTGGGAGTCCATGACATAACATACATTGACAGTATGGGTGAGACACAGGCCTTTGGCAGCAGACTGTAGAGGATTTGGTAGTGATGCAGGCCAGCTGTAGCAGACCGTTGCATTGTGACAGTCCTACAGTCCCAGACTGCAGGACCTTATATTCTCCTGGGGTGACAGGGTAGGTGTGCAAGGTGTTAATGCCAATACTTTCTATAATTGATCCAGTGGTGTGCATGCAGGCAGGGTGCTGCTAACAGCTAGGGACACACCTGTATGGGAGACCTTTTTTGCATGCTGCATTCTGTGACTATTGCCATACAGAGGTGGGGGTCATATTGTTCTCATTCCCAACAGCAGGGATAAGACCTGTGAGGTACCTGTGGGTGATGGTAGGGTGAGATGGGTGCATGTGTGCTATGGACACTACTTGCATCTGACTCACAGATATACATGGGGCATTCCACTTATGCTGGCCTGTGCAGGGACATCAGCAGTTTCTCAATACTTCATACCTGTGACCTTTGTGGTCTGCCAGTGTTTGGCCAGATGACATTGGTATTCCATACTACAATTCCAAAGGTGTGTCCATTTGACAGTAACATATTATAGACTGTTTGTCTGGGGTACTTCCATCTGTGTACTGTTTGTATGTCTGGGCCCACATTTATGTCATGTCCATCTTTCAGGTGGTAACAGATATTACATCCAAACATTTACTATGGCTTACTGCTGGAATGTGTTTTGCTGGATGCATTGTGTTTGGCACTGCAGTTGTGAGAACTTGGCCCTGTCATCGGCAGTACTGGCCAATGGCCACCAGGACAAACCTCACCATGCCTACATGCTGACAACTCTCACACAATATGCAACACACACCAACTTAACACACGCAGCCCTGCATGTTGTACACATGCTACAATCTATCCTAATACTTTGACTGGCTCAGGTAATCTTTGCTCCACTGTTATTATACCTACACATACATGTTGCTACATTTCTACATAGGATTGCGGGGGGGGGCACACCTGACAACTGTACACATTTGCTATGGCTGTACTAGTATTTCAGGTATTCCATTTCATTCTGTATTCTGACCTATCATGCAGACTAGACGCATATAAGTGTACTACAGTTCTTAGATGTGATTGATCTACATTTCAGTTTCAGACTTCTTACCCTTCAGAACTAACATCCCACTGCCTGACCTGTTGTAGTCTGTCTGTGTAGGTCTGGAGGGGGGCTGTTTTCCATAGCCATCGATCAGGGGCCTTGGCACAGCCTTTCTTTGTGTTTGTCTATCACTGTCCTGCTATCTGAGACTGTTGTTGGGTATGTGAGCCTCTCCGACTGTCAAGTTTAGAGTTTGGTTGCAGGTTTGAATGTTATGTTCTCCACTTTGTGTTCAAAGGTGTTAGCTGAATGTAAAAATGTCAACTGTGCCTTGTGGTTATCTAATGTTCTTCAGAAATAAATGCCCATAAACTGTGCTGAGAAATGTATATCAGTGTTATTTGAAGAGTACATTATTTATGTATTCTATTTTCTGATTTCAGGTGAGGAGAATCACAACAGGAACAGAGCCATGTGCATTGAGTGCATTGCATTTTGTGACAATGTATACAAAATATGTTGGTCCCCATATGAGCTATCATCATGAAAAAACACATAAGATAGCTGTTTTACCCTTAGGAAATTCAGTGTAGGTCAAGACTGAATTTGACCACATCAGTTTCTTTTTCAAACCTGCAACCAAACTCTAAACTTGACAGCTACCTACCTAGCTAACAGATCTTAACGGAAAAGCTATGGTTTGCATGCAGTGAAAAAGCTTTATATGTCATGATCTAAATGGGAGGTGGTCTACTAATAAGGATCTTGGCTTAGGACTGCAAAGTATGAACATGTGCTGCTCGTATAACTATACAGCTAGATAATTACATTCATTTCAGCACTATGTTCAGAAACATTAACAGTAATGGAGAGCATCCATTCCTAAGACAGTCTGTTAGTGTCATGTAGCATACAGTTTCTGCGAACTGAACCATGCATGTTTCTGTACATAATGGACACAGTAAGATATGTGGTGAGAACCATGATATCCCTGCAAAAGTGCACATCACTAGGAAAATGCATACATCTTCCTTGTTCTGCATTTCAATTGTTAGTCTGCCTATCCCACTCCCTCAAAATTGAGGATGATTTTGTTCTACTTTAATATTTTATGAGAAAACAGACCTTCATAGCACTTTTACAAATTATACAATATTAAACAAAGAATTGCTTGGATATATATCAATATTTAACAAACTTTACTGTTCCTGCTGTTTAATAACTGATGTTAAAGGAATAGTATGGATTACAGATATGTTAATAGGAATTCACGAAAAACTGAGTTATTTACAACCATGCTCAAAATATGCATTAATATCAATAAATGTAATTTGCTTCCCTAAATACATGCTATTGGTATACTAAAGCAAGATGACAGTTTCAGTTATATGATACCTCACTCTGGATTTGAACACACACCATGCCAAAATTTAGACATGCTAGCCTGTTTCCTTACAATCTAAACTAACAGCTGTAACATGTATTTTCTAAACAAACAGGTACTATTCTACAAACCCCGTTGTTAGAAAGCTGATATTATCAGAACATTATGGATTATGACCATATTTGTAGGAATTCAAAGACTAACTTAGTGAGTCATAATCACGCACAACATAAACATTAATATAAATGATTGTACTTTTGTTCCTCCAAAACATGATATGGGTGAATTTAACCAAGATAGCAGGTATAGATGTATGTTTCCCCTATGTGGGCTGAAACCCACAGCATGCCAAATTTTAGACATGCTGGCTGGTTGCTTTACATGCCAAGCCTGCAATGAGCATGTATTATAGCTGGACAAACAGGTGCTGCTCTACAAACATTGTTCTTATAAAGATAATATTATCAGAGAGTTACAGATTATGGCCATATTCATAGGAATTAGAAGACTAATTCAGTGAGTCATAACCATGCACAGCATAAATGTTAATCTCAAGTATTAATAATTCTTCCAAAAAATGCTATGGATGAATTTAACAAGGATAACTAGTAGAGATATATGTTTCCCCTATGTGGATTGGAACCCACAGCATGTCAAATTTTAGATAAGCAAGCCATTCACCTTGCAGGGTAAGCTATAACATTCAGCAAGGACTTTCTTTTTAAAAACAGGTACTGCAGGTGTTTATTAGAAGTCCTGCAGAGAACAGATGAATACAGAAACTGCAAAAAAAAAAAATTGGATATTTTATTTTAAAGAAATAACAACTATCAACACATAACTGAAAATATGTGTTAGCAATCAGACAGGCATTATTTTTAGCTTAAATAAATATGTAGGTGTAATTTCTTAGGAGGAATGATGTAATGAAGTTATATATATGTTTTTATTTCAATGCACAATGGTACAGTATGGGATACTGTGGTACTATAATAGAAAACTATGAAGTGCACAGTTATCAGTGGTCTAGGAGCTATAGGCATCTGTGATGCACGAGGAAAGTGGCTATGTGAATTTATATAGTTAGATGTAAAACATACAGTGCAATGAAAAAGTATTTGCCCCTTCCTGATTTCTTATTTTTTTGCATGTTTGTTACACTTAAATGTTTCACATCATCAAACAAATGTAAATATTAGACAAAGATAACCCAAGTAAACACAAAATGCAGTTTTTAAGTGATGATTTTATTTATTAAGGGGAAAAAAAGCTATCAAAACCTACATGGCCCTATGTGAAAAAGTAATTGCACCCCCTTGTTAAATCATGAAGTAACTGTGGTTAATCACATTTTTGGGAAAGCTGAGTTCAATTTCACTAGTCACACCCAGGCCTAATTACTGCCAGACCTGTTGAATCAAGAGATCACTTAAATAGACAAAGTGAAGTAGGCCAAAATATCCCAAAAATGAAGACATCATGCCTCAATCTAAAGAAATTCTGGAACAGATGAGAAACATGGTAATTGATATCTATCAGTCTGGAAAAGGTTACAAAGACATCTCTATAGCTTTGGGACTTCAGCAAACCACAGTGAGAGCCATTATCCACAAATGGAGAAAACATGCAACAGTGGTGAACCTTCCCAGGAGTGGCTGGCCTACAAAAATTACCCAAAGAGAGCAGCAACAACTCATCCAAGATGTCACAAAAGAACCCAGAACAACATCTAAAGAACTGCAGGCCTCACTTGCCTCAGTTAAGGTCAGAGTTCATGACTCAACCATAAGAAAAAGACTGGGCAAAAATGGCATGCATGGCAGAGTTCCAAGGTGAAAACCACTTCTAACCAAAAAGAGCATAAAGGCTCATCTCACTTTTGCCAAAAAACATCTTGATAATCCCCAAGACATTTGGAAAAATATTCTGCGGATTAATGAAACAAAAGTTAAACTTTTTGGGAGGTGTGCATCCCATTACATCTGGCATAAAAGTAACACAGCATTTCAGAAAAAGAACATCATGCCAACAGTCAAACATGGTGGTGGTAGTGTGATGGTCTGGGGATGCTTTGCTGCTTCTGGACCAGGACGACTTGTTGTGATTGATGGAACCATGAATTCTGCTCTCTACCAAAAAATCCTGAAGAAGAATGTCTAGCCATCAGTTTGCAACCTCAAGCTGAAGCGCACTTGGGTTCTGCAGCAGGATAATGATCCATAACACACCAGCAATTCCAACTCTGAATGGCTTAAAAAAATGAAGGTTTTGGAGTGGCCTAGTCAAAGTCCGGACTTGAATCCAATTGAGATGCTGTGGCATCATATTAAAAAGGTGGTTCATGCTCGGAAACCCTCCAATATGGCTGAATTAAAACTATTCTGCAAAGAAGAGTGGGCTAAAATTCTCAACAGCGATGTGAAAGACTCATTGCCAGTTATCACAAATGCTTGATTGCAGTTGTTGCTGCTAAGGGTGGCACAACCAGTTATTAGGTTTAGGGGTCAATTACTTTTTCACATAGGACCATGTAGGTTTGCATAGTTTTTTCCTTAATACATAAAATCATCACTTAAAAACTGCATTTTGTGTTTACTTGGGTTATCTTTGTCTAATATTTACTTTTGTTTGATGATCTGAAACATTTAAGTGTGACAAACATGCAAAAAAATAAGAAATCATGAAGGGGCAAATACTTTTTCATTGTACATAATCATGGTTATTATACCAATTATTAAATAAACTAACATGGGAATTGATGCCACAGTTAATAGAACAGCATTTACCAAGTCAGCTTATTTATCATCATGAGCTAATTGTCACAGCAGCTACTAAATGGTTATAAAATCATCTATCTCATATATATTGCACATAGAAATATCGGTAAAATCAATAGTAATGTTCAGGTATGCAAAAAATATTGGCACTTACTATAGGGATCTACTGGTTGCCACCACACCTCAGTGATCCTCCTTCACAGCTTCTGTGCACCACTCAGATGCAGGTCATTATAGCAGTGATGAATCTGCAGTCCAGTGCCGTAGACCCCATCCTCTGTTGATGCTCCCTTGTGATCCAATTCCACATGTCTATCATGGTGAAATTCCTGGGTCTGACTCTCATCCTCTGCTCCAGTACGGCATACACAGTCAATATCTGGGTCATCTCCTCATAGGTCCAGTTAGGCGTATGGACAGATCTTAGCCTCCTGGAAGTAGCCATCATGATCCTCAAGTTGAAGAAGTCTTGAAAATACAAACACAGAGAAATGCTTATTGAGATAACACTCAGTTCACAGTCAGCAATAGTCTGATCAGTAAATGTATCAAAATCAATATTTGAAAGTGGTACTGATGTCATGTTATCAGATCATTGGAAGGTAACTCTCATGTACCACACATGGCACTGTTTATCGATTTTATTGATACCTATTTGGTGTTTATGCAGTACACCTGGGTGTTTGGTGCATGAAGCCAATTTACACAGATGTAAATGAATATGATTCCAAAAACTTGAATTTTAATGAATCTCATTAATTGTGTATGACACAAATGGTACTTAAATGTGAATGAACATTAGGTGCACTTTGATTCTGTGATTTGGAATCAGACCTACATGACCAATTGGTAGCATTTCTGTTTTGGTGATTAGTAAATGTCTTCAGGTTAGTCATTTCCAAAGGTACCTGTTTAAATTAATTGTTACTCAAAATGTTATCTTTAACATAAGTTACTATAGGTTTTGGAGTGATGTTGTCTTGAACTTTATGCATACAAATGTTATTATTTAAAATAATTGATTTCAGTCCTATCTGCAGTTGTATAGACAGACTTCTATTGGAAATGTTAACAGTTTATAAAGGCTGATTTATGGATCATCCACAATTCTTACTGGTAATTCCTTGCACTCTGTGGTATAACTACAGAAACTTATGGATTCTATCACTGTCCAAATATAGTATGTAATGTTGATATTACAGATATTTCTTAATTCATGCTTCCTAACAAAACTGTTAAAAACATGTGCTGTTGCTGTTACAGATATGCCTTCAAAGATGCCACTTAACAAAGGTGTTATCACTACTGGCTCAATATACTAAGGATCTGCATTGTCTGTGGCCCTGCTATTGATCCTGAGGTTTGATGGCACTTTCTGTAAGTTCTTCAAATCGTTCCTTGCTGTGGTATTTCAATGTGAATCACAAGAATGTTCCTATGACATGTTGCTGTTGTCTTTGGATCTCCATGAGAGGTATATATGTATTGTCAGCGGTTCTAATCCCACTCATGAGCTATAAGGATATTCCAAGTTATGCATGAAGGGACTGCTATTAGTTTTAGTATATCAAATTAATATTTATCTCACACAGTCTTATACAGACATTTTCATTGCACAGGAATGCATACTGTTTATGTTGACATATGCTGTTCACAGAATGAAATGCAAAAATGGGCTCACCTATGGATATTATTATGTGAGCATCAGTTTCTTTTTGATGGTCAACCATTCTAGGGGTGATAACTTCTCCCCAAAGAAAATGACATCATAACTGATGCTCTCCACTAACATGAAAGGAGAATCCTAAGCTGTTCAGATGATACTGTTTGGAGAAGTGAAATCTAGACAGACCTCACCAACATGATCAATGCATTTGGAGGCCACAATTGGTCCCATGAAACCTGTAGGCTATTTTGCTCAGACATGATCAGAATGACACTTTATGAGAGATTGAGGGATACCGCCGATGGTGGACCACCATTGACCCCCATGACATCACAATATTTCTAGATTCGCTGCATACAGCTAGAGGGGAGCGATGCATCCCTGGTGGTGGGATCGAAGCTGGAGTTCAAGGATGACCATGAATGTATTTCTTTCCATTACAGGGCTGTATATTAAAAAAATCACTGGATATTGTTGTAACATGCATATTCATGTATTGTTTTTGATTTACAGAAGCACAGTTGAACCATGCACACACATCCACACAGGGTGAGGATGATGAACTTAAGTTTAATTATGTCTATTGATACAAGTGAAGTACAGACAAAGCAGTCCAAATAACATTTGTAATGCTGTTTGCATTAATATTCACAGATCCATCTACTTCTAACTAAATCAGGGATCGGCACGTGACTGTCACTGTACTGTTACTGTGAACATTACCTTGTTACTCAACCTCATTTCATGGCACTGATGTTTACTGTTATATTGTTATTTCTCTAGCATTGTGCACTATAGCTACAACCAGTGGAGGGCCAAGCTGTGCATTTTCAAGTGCAGACAGACCAGATATGTTACATCCAAATTGTCATGGCTTTCAACAATGTGTAACATGTGTGATACCTGATATTTATGTCAATATTTGTCAAAACAGGCCCATTTGGTGTGTAGTTGCAATGTCCATCAAATGAGTATTTGCAGCCCATGTCACTGTGTTGTATACATGATGCTGTTACTGTTCTTTTTGCTAACTACATGACTGTGCTGTCTTTCTCTTTATTTTCCAACTTAAGGATCCACAGTGCAAACCACAACTTCTCTACAACAGGAGTATGTCAGTGGTATGCTATTAACCATATTTCATACATGTCATTGCTAATCCTGCAGTTGAACTCCATTAATAGTGTGCCCTTCTTACCATTCCTAGGCCAGTCTGTATCAATGTCATCGAGTGCACATACAAGGGGTTTGTGTATGTCACAAATTCTGTATGTTTTAACTGTGTTCACTGGTTAATGGAGTAAATGATGTGACACTAATGCTGTTTTTTTCCCTACACTAGTTGAAGTTCATCCCTCTTCAACAGCTCCAACTTCCCATGAGTTGTTTCCAGGTGTGTGTGTTTTTTATTCCTCATATATGTTATGTATGTTAGTCATGTAAACAAATTATATACTTCATTTATGTAGATTCCTTGAAACATACATACAGTAGACTGCATGCAAAGTCATTATTATTTGTAACATTGCAGTAAGATATATATGCCATTTGCCTTTGATGATATCCATCTTGTTATGTAAGCATGCTGTCCTGGCCTGTGTCTTTGTAGCACATCAACTATCTGTATCATCTAGCAGCCCATCCAACAATCATGATGGTGTTCAAGATGTGTCTCAGCATGGTAGTATGGCCACTGGCACAGAGGACCTTGAGGTGTTTGGAGAATCCATTCATGAGTTTGACAGTGATGTTACAGCAAATGTATCCTCAGATGTGGAGACCCACTTGTCTAGCCATTCAGAGGATGCTGTCACAGTGGATGTTGAACAGGATGAGACTGTTGACTAACATATCCTAGTTGAGAGCATCACTGATGGTACTTCCACATTACAACCAGAAGAAAGGCATCATGATAGATGTAGGTAAGCAGATGTTATGCAAGGCCAGGTGTCAGAGGGTGTCTGTCTCCTGGTATAGGCAAATGAATAGTCATAGCAGCTGCACTTCCCTGTGCCACAGATTGTGTGGCACATCAGGTACGTGTCATGCATGAAGGACAAGAGTACAGACACAGTGAGATTATGGCTGCATTGGCCACTCAAAATGAGTGTCTGCTAGCTGTGAAAATTCTGGCCTCTAAAGTACTGCAGTAGTGACATACTGCCAGCAGGATTCTGCATTCCCTATGCTCACCACATTGCAATCTGGGAGAGGAGGCCACCTGTCCACAGAACCACCATTGGCCATCAAGAATCAATGCCTGTGGTCCAACCTGCACAGAGTTAAACTGCTGGCCCATCTTCTGTGGTTCCACTAGACACAAGACCTTCAACTCGCAGTCATGCTTTTTCATCTCAACATGGTGTTGTCACCCCCTTCATTTCCTCTGTGGAGCAAACAGGGCAATGTGTCTGTATGTGGTCAGGGCAGAGCAAATCATTGTGTGAGACATCAGTGAGGTCACTCTAGGCTGCATTAGAGTGTGTCCAACAGTGTAGTACATATAGCTGGCTAATATAATTGAATTGCCACTGTACTGTGATATGTATCATCTGAAATTAATATTTCAGCATTATATCTTGTGTGGTTTCTTTTTTTTCATGTTATTATATTGTAGAGATATGTGGGTGTAGCACTGATGTGTGTCCTTTATTGTTTACCATACAGTGATACAACAATCTGAGTGTGTATGCATACCTGTGTCAGTTGTGCAATGAGTTAATGATCCCTGTTTTTACAAATTTGCATATGTCCATGTTGGAATATGTTATGATCATGGTTTTATGTCTGATGCTCAGTGTGTACATCTAGTAGGTAATTGCCATTAGATGTAATCTGTGTTGCTGGGGTGAGGCAACACTTGAACATCGATGTTCAGTCTGTGTACTTGTATATGGGTGGCTTGTCATGACTCAAGGATGTGGGTCAGCTGCTGCCATGTAGTCTGTGATTGTACTTGCAGTTGCACTCTATGTTGCCCATGCCTGTGACTTCTCTCCCCTATGTTCTCATGCTCCTCCTGTTATACTTGTGTAAAGTCCTCTTTAGAAATTTGGATTTCTTGGGGTGGTTCACTCACACCTGCAGCTGGAAGACTGCTACATACTCTGATTAGCATGTTGTGCAACATGGTGCACATTGTTATTATCTGTGTTGCCTTTTCAAGTTTGTATTGTAGTGCTCCCCAGATGTGTCCAGACACTTGAACCTACCTTCCAGTACACCACACACATGCTCAGTGGTGTTTCTGGTTGTTGCATATGTTCTATTATAGGCTTCCTGTGCAGGGTTGGATGGTTCACAGTACAGGATTATTAGCCATGGCTCAAGTGGATAACCACAGTCACCTGTAGTGGGGAATGAAAACACATTTGGTCAGAATGGATATTGTTGTGAGGAGTATGCTTAACTTGCATCTTTGCTGTGCTCCTGTACTTAACCAGAAGCAGTCCCTCAGGTATTTCACCTTGCTGGAATGCAGCCCTCAGTCCACTTTCCCCCCAAATAGCAGCATCATGGACACTTCCAGTGCACATTATCATGATGTTTGTTATGCTGCTGTCTGCAGCACACACAACCTGGCAGTTGATGGATGGCCAGCCCTTTCTGTTTATGTATCAAACTGCTTCAAGATGTACTGGGGGTCCTGATAGGTATGTATGTGCAGTCTATTGCACTAAGTACATGTGGGAAGTTTGAGTGTTATAGAACTGGTGCATTACAGTTCTCCTCTTCATGGGGGTAAATGGAAACTGTATGTAGTCATCCACCTTGCTGCACATTGCTTCCAAGAATTTTGGCAGGATAAGGCTGGCAGCTGTCTGTGACACTCCCACAGCATCCCCATGTGTATCTGGAATGTCCCAGATGCAAGTACACCCAGACTAAGACAAACTTTGGTTTTAAGGTGAAAGTGGTTTCCTCACAGGGTCTGCACAGACATGTGGGGTATACATGTTGCAGACAGTCTGCACAAGTTGTCTGTCTAGGTGGAAACTGTCAATTAATTGCTAGTCTGGCAACTGGCTTACTTGCAGCCTTGCTCTGACTCTAGCTGGCTGACTTCAAGGGTGCACAGCCACAATGTAATTTATGGCTTGATTCACTACATCCTGTTGCAGTTCATTAATAGTAGGTTGCATTTTTATGTATTTTTTTTCTTTTGCTACAAACTTCAGTGAAATCCATAGTGTTAGCTTTAATTCTTTTGGGGTCTGTAAATCATATGCCAAGAATTTCAGAAATGTTTGTGCACAATACATTTTGGACTCAGACCAGTGTGATCCGTAATTATCCTGCACAGAATAGCTAAGTACTTGGACTGCCTTTAGTATGCTTTCTGAAACTGCATCCACAGCAGGTGAATTGAAGTCTCCCCACACTGTCTGCAAATAGCTTCTGTGAACTTTAGAAAATCTGGCTAATAGTGTACCAATAAAAGATGAATGTCATTAAGTTGTGAAGTATCTGTCATTCAGACCCCTATGTCTTTTTGATGTCTGTTTTGAAAGTGCTGAAACTTTAACTATCACATTTTTACTCCTCAGCATCTATGACTTTGTGTAGTGTACAAAGTCTTCCTCAGCATCTATATCTATAACGCTGTGTAATGTACTTAATCCTCCTTAGCATCTATAACTTTGTGTAGTGCACATAGAGCTCCTAAGCATCTGTAACTTTGTGTAGTATACATAGTCCTCCTCAGTATCTGTAACATTGTATAGTGTACATAGTCATCCTTAGCATCTGTAACTTTGTGTATTGTATTTAATCCTCCTCAGCATCTGTAACTTTGTGTAGTATACATAGTCTGCCTCAGCATCTATGACTTTGTGTAGTGTACATAATCCTCCTCAGCATCTGTAACTTTGTACAGTGTGCATAGTCCCACTCAGCATCTGTAACTTTGTGTAATGTACATACTTTTCCTAAGCATCTGTAACTTTGTGCAGTGTATATAGTCCTCCTCAGCATCTGTAACTTTGTGTACTGTACATAATCCTCCACAGCATCTGTAACTTTGTGTAGTGTACATAATCCTCCTCAGCATCTGTAACTTGGTGTAGTGTACATAATCCTTCTTAGTCCCTGTAACTTTGTGTAGTGCACATAATAATCCTCAGCATTTGTAACTTTATGTAGTGTACATAATCCTCCTCAGCCCCTGTAACTTTGTGTAGTGTACATAATCCTCCTCAGCATCTGTAAATTTGTGTAGTGTACATAATCCTCCTCAGCATCTGTAAATTTGTGCAGTGTACATAATCCTACTCAGCATCTGTAACTTTGTGTAGTGTACATAATCCTCCTCAGCATCTGTAACTTTGTGTAGTGCACATAATCCTCCTCAGCATCTGTAACTTTGTGTAGTGTACATAATCCTCCTCAGCATCTATAATATCACATAGTGTACATAATCCCCTGAGCCCCTGTAACTTTGTGTAGTGTACATTATCCCCCTCAGCCCCTATAACTTTGTGTAGTGTACATAATCATCTTCAGCATCTGTAGCTTTGTGTAGTGTACATAATCATCTTCAGCATCTATAACTTTGTGTAGTAAGCATAGTCCTCCTCAGAATCTACTTTGTGTAGTGTACATAATCCTCCTCAGCATCTATAACTTTGTGTAGTGTGCATAGTCCTCCTCAGCATCTGTAACTTTGTGTAGTGCACATAATCCTCCTCAGCATCTGTAACTTTGTGTAGTGTACATAATCCTCCTCAGCATCTATAATGCCCCGTAGTGTACATAATCCCCCTCAGCCCATGTAACTTTGTGTAGTGTACATAATCCTCCTCAGCATTTGTAGCTTTGTGTAAAGTACATAATCCTCCTCAGCATCTATAACTTTGTGTAATGTACATAATCCTCCTCAGCATCTATAACTTTGTGTAGTACACATAGTCCTCCTCAGAATCTACCTTGTGTAGAGTACATAATCCTCCTCAGCATCTGTAACTTTGTGTAGTGTACATAATCCTCCTCAGCATCTGTAACTTTGTGTACTGTACATAATCCTCCTCAGCATCTGTAACTTTGTGTAGTGTACATAATCCTCCTCAGCATCTATAACTTTGTGTAGTACGCATAGTCCTCCTCAGAATCTACTTTGTGTAGAGTACATAATGCTCCTCAGCATCTGTAACTTTGTATAGTGTACATAATCCTATTCAGCATCTATAATGTCAAGTAGTGTACATATCCCCCTCAGCACCTGTAACTTTGTGTAGTGTACATAATCCCCCTCAGCCCCTGTAACTTTGTGTAGTGTACATAATCCTCTTCAGCATCTGTAGCTTTGTGTAGCGAAGATAATCCTCCTCAGCATCTATAACTTTGTGTAGTACACATAGTCCTCCTCAGAATCTATAACTTTGTGTAGTGTACATAATCCTCTTCAGCATCTGTAACTTTTTTAATGTACATACTTTTCCTCAGCATCTGTAACTTTGAGTAGTGTACATAATCCTCCTCAGCATCTGTAACTTTGTGTACTGTACATAATCCTCCTCAGCATCTGTAACTTTGTGTAGTGTACATAATCCTCCTCAGCATCTATAACTTTGTGTAGTACGCATAGTCCTCCTCAGAATCTACTTTGTGTAGAGTACATAATCCTCCTCAGCATCTGTAACTTTGTGTAGTGTACATAATCCTCCTCAGCATCTATAACGTCAAGTAGTGTACATAATCCCCCTCAGCACCAGTAACTTTGTGTAGTGTACATAATCCTCCTCAGCCCCTGTACTTTTGTGTAGTGTACATAATCCTCTTCAGCATCTGTAACTTTGTGTAGTGTACATAATCCTCCTCAACATCTATAAATTTGTGTAGTACACATAGTCCTCCCTAGAATCTATAACTTTGTGTAGTGTACATAATCCTCTACAGCATCTGTAACTTTTTTAATGTACATACTTTTCCTCAGCATCTGTAACTTTGTGTAGTGTACATAATCCTCCTCAGCATCTGTAACTTTGTGTACTGTACATAATCCTCCTCAGCATCTGTAACTTTGTGTAGTGCACATAATCCTCCTCAGCATCTGTAACTTTGTGTAGTGTACATAATCCTCCTCAGCATCTATAATGTCCCGTAGTGTACATAATCCCCCTCAGCCCATGTAACTTTGTGTAGTGTACATAATCCTCCTCAGCATTTGTAGCTTTGTGTAAAGTACATAATCCTCCTCAGCATCTATAACTTTGTGTAGTGTACATAATCCTCCTCAGCATCTATAACTTTGTGTAGTACGCATAGTCCTCCTCAGAATCTACTTTGTGTAGAGTACATAATCCTCCTCAGCATCTGTAACTTTGTGTAGTGTACATAATCCTCCTCAGCATCTATAACGTCAAGTAGTGTACATAATCCCCCTCAGCACCTGTAACTTTGTGTAGTGTACATAATCCCCCTCAGCCCCTGTAACTTTGTGTAGTGTACATAATCCTCTTCAGCATCTGTAGCTTTGTGTAGTGTACATAATCCTCCTCAGCATCTATAACTTTGTGTAGTACACATAGTCCTCCTCAGAATCTATAACTTTGTGTAGTGTACATAATCCTCTTCAGCATCTGTAACTTTTTTTTAATGTACATACTTTTCCTCAGCATCTGTAATTTTGAGTAGAGTACATAGTCCTCCTCAGCATCTGTAACTTTGTGTACTGTACATAATCCTCCTCAGCATCTGTAACTTTGAGTAGTGTACATAATCCTCCTCAGCATCTATAACTTTGTGTAGTATGCATAGTCCTCCTCAGAATCTACTTTGTGTAGAGTACATAATCCTCCTCAGCATCTGTAACTTTGTGTAGTGTACATAATCCTCCTCAGCATCTAAAACATTAACTAGTGTACATAATCCCCCTCAGCACCAGTAACTTTGTGTAGTGTACATAATCCCCCTCAGCCCCTGTAACTTTGTGTAGTGTACATAATCCTCTTCAGCATCTGTAGCTTTGTGTAGTGTACATAATCCTCCTCAGCATCTATAACTTTGTGTAGTACACATAGTCCTCCTCAGAATCTATAACTTTGTGTAGTGTACATAATCCTCTTCAGCATCTGTAACTTTTTTAATGTACATACTTTTCCTCAGCATCTGTAACTTTGTGTAGTGTACATAATCCTCCTCAGCATCTGTAACTTTGTGTACTGTACATAATCCTCCTCAGCATCTGTAACTTTGTGTAGTGTACATAATCCTCCTCAGCATCTGTAACTTTGTGTACTGTACATAATTCTTCTCAGCATCAATAACTTTGCGTGGTGTACATAATCCTTAGCCTCTGTAACTTTGTGTAGTGTACATAATTCTCCTCAGCATCTGTAACTTTGTGTAGTGTACATAATCCTCCTCAGCATCTGTAACTTTGTGCAGTGTACATAATCCTCCTCAGCATCTGTAATTTTATGTAGTGTACATAATCCTCCTCAGCATCTGTAACTTTGTGTAGTGCACATAATCCTCCCCAGCATCTGTAACTTTGTGTAGAGTACATAATCCTCTTCAGCATCTATAACGTCCCTTAGTGTACATAATCTCCCTCAGCCCCTGTAACTTTGTGTAGTGTACATAATCTTCTTAAGCATCTGTAGCTTTTTGTAGTGTACATAATCCTCCTCAGCATCTATAACTTTTTGTAGTATACATAGTCCTCCTCAGAATCTATAACTTTGTGTAGTGTACATAATCCTCCTCAGCATCTATAACTTTGTGTAGTGTGCATAGTCCTCCTCAGCATCTTTAACTTTGTGCAGTGTACATAATCCTCCTCAGCATTTATAACTTTGTGCAGTATACATAGTCCTACTCTTGACAGACACATAAAGGGAATTTGCAAATTATGCTACAACACCTATATTGAAATCAGCAAAGGATGAGTAAGCAATGACAGATTTTTAAATTCTCAGCCTTTTTAGGGAACACCCAGTACCCTGTCACACATCTGAGTCAGCATTAACCCTCTGAAATGAGTTTAGTTATACGCAGAAAAATGTGCATGTACCTAAATTCACAATTTATGTACAACTGCTTGGAGGGAATTTATATTGTTATACTAAAACTGCTAAATTCAAACAAATTATGATTTTTGTACTGCTAGAAAGAATCATTTTAAGTATAGTAAGACATAAAATGAGAGTTTTAATATTGTCTTGCTTTAGTGCTTAATAAATACCCATCATGTCATCCTTTTTCTGTGTTTGTGAAGCACAATCATGTCAACTCTTACTGTATTATTTCATTTTCTAACACGGAGACTTAGTGAAGTAGCTCACATTATTAATATTAGAAGTGATTTTTTTTTTTTTTTTTTTTTTTGCTGATTGTGTTATCAGAGACCAATGTGTTCATTCAATACCATAGACATATCAAGTATTCAAAAAAATTTTAAAAAAAATCCCTATGCCTGTCCCTTCCTTTCCTATAAGTAAATCATATTTTCATAAGTTATTGTTTCTTGCTATATTTTCCATATCTTCATTTGCTGAGTCTTCAGTTGTATCATCTAAACTGTTTTTGTTTATTTTATATGGTTTTCCTTTTGCAGAAGCATGGATTTTAGTATTACAGTTTATTTAGAGGAGTATTCTGGAATGAAAGACATTTTAGTTGGCATTGTTCTGTTTGATGTGTACAGTCCTCTGTGGTGAAATACTGTAAATACCTAGTGTGCTGTTATGCCCAGTTATTTGCAGGACATACTGCTGCCACACCAGCATAACTGTTGTGCATTACGGACAAAGCTGTGGTATGCTGTATAGATGTATGTCATTTTCTACTGGGTAGTATGTGGCCATGTGAACTCAGCAGCACCAGGTAGCATGTGTCTAGACAGACTGGTGTGTGTGCATGTATACACTGTGTGGGCAAGTGTACCCCACTATTGTGATATACCCATGTACATGGCTAGTAACATCCACAATGGGAGGCACTGTCCACATGCCATGCATGAAGGGGACATGTGTTCAATTCTGGACTGACCACAGAGTGCCACACTGTCCACATATAGTGGTCATATCCCTGCTGTAGTCCACAGCATCATTACTGTGCTAGCAGGGGGTCTGCACTATGCTGCCCCTATGATATCTGTCCGTAGGCAATGGTGCACATGCTACAGCAGATGTGACCTCCCACACCCAACATGTCTGTTAAGACACCCCTATGACAGCGGCTACAGTCTACATATATACCTGCAATACATCAGTGATATCCCCTTGCACTACGGTGTTGGGACTATTGGTACTGAGGTCGGACTGTACTCCATGTTCCGGACATATGGTAAACTGATATGTGTGCACATATATCCACATATCTATGTAGATATATACACATATACATATCCACATACATATATGGCCATATACATATCTATATCTATATATATATATATATATATATATATATATATATATATATATATATATATATATATATATACATATAAATACCGCACATATACATACACGCAGCACTGACTTCAACAAGTGGCTATGCATCTGCTGTCATTCAAAGGGGATCCGTTATCTGTCTGCCTGGGGTGACATGATGTACAGACCACAATGCTCTGCCAGAGACGGACTGCACGTGTTGCCCCTGGGAGTCAAGTTACTGGCTACACCTCCTGGCAACCCCATAGCGTCTAATCTATGTAAGGTTCAAAGGGCAAATCCACCACTGTAACAGATGCAAGCATATAAAACTGCCAGTAATGCGACTCCATGTTAGACATCTAAACCTAAACAGGCACTCTCCTGAGCCACACATACAAATGGGGGAACATCGATATCTGTGCAGTATCTGGGACCTGGTGCAATATTCCAGAGAGCACACCTGTAATACCTGGCTACAACCCTTATCACACATGTTGGGCAACAAACCAAGACCACAACACTACAGGTGGAGGAGTGTCCATATTTACCAAGGTCATTCACACCTCCAGCCTAGTGTCAAACACAATGCATCTGGGAATCACCAAATGCAACTGGCAATATGTATGACTGCAATCCAAAATGTAGCTGCCTACTGATTCCCCCCATGGTCCAAAGTTCTCACTACACCATTATAAACATACTGGACAATATTAAGATACAATTAAACACCATAATATTGGTTGAGTCCAAACACTCTACCATTAACTGGGAAATCACCTCATGTACCACCACCCTTTATCAACAGTTCCAGGAACACATACATTCCAACCCCCTGGATCAACTAGTTCATTGTCCAACCAGGGTCTCCAATATCATAGACCTGGTCATTCCCAACATGGGTGTCAGATGCCCCATACCAGTGGCAACCCCTCATAGGTCAGGTCTGACCATTAGGTAATCACCGTTGACATCCACATCCCACCCCCACCCACCAGTAAGGATCCTCCATGAATACCTTCTGCAAAGCTTACGCCATGCTACTCAAGCCAGATGTGACAAACCTCAGATGGAGCTGAACGTGCAACTGGTGATTCCTACACTAAGGCACTGTGTGGGCACACCCACTCATTCATGCATTGCGCCATCCCACATAGACCGAAAACACTGACCTTCAAACAAGGAAGCTAGTGTCATGCTCCTCTGCCATGAACAGTCTATACAACACAAGGAAGGCACTGTTGCAGTTAACAGGATAATCCCAAAACAGAAAGTGCTCCCTTACCAGCCTCAGTAAGAAGCTGCTGTCACTTGAAAACCACCACAGCTTGTTACATAAATATTATTGCCATAGATTCCAAATACAACCACAAGGCATTCTATAGTTATGTCCAGGATCTATACCACAATGCTCAGAATTGCTCTGTGCTACAACAGATTGGCATTAAATATACTGATTCAAAGGAGTGTTCCAATATCTGGGCAGATGTATTTAGTGCAACATTCAGCCTCCCTCACCCCTTATAGGGCACATCTCAAGAACAAAAGGTTAGCAAATGCCAGTAATCTTGGCCACATGGGTGGAATCTGCCAACTCCACTGCTAGGAATACAGCAGCCATGGGACCAGATGACATCCTGGGCTGTATAGTACATGAACTACTACATAACCCTGCATCTCACCTATATGCCATGTGCCATAGCCTTACCTCAGGCGTCTGTCCCACTGAGTGGTGCACAGCTACAGTTATCACATTCCACAAGGGGAATCCACCTTGGATCCCGCGAACTACCATCCCATCAGTCTGACGAGCCTGATCTGCAAGGGCATGGAATGCATTATCATGCAACTCATTAACAAAGACATTGGCAACCAGTAGACACTGGACCCCACCCTGGTTGGGCTCGTGTAGGGCTGATCTTGTCTCCTGACCCTGTTTGACTACTTTGATTCAGTCCCTGGAGCTGTGGAGAAGGGTAAGGTGGTACACACAGTCTATCTGGACTTCACCAAGGCCTTCAACAACATTGCCCACTCTAGAGACATAGTTAAACATGCAGAGCTGGCCATAAACACCTGTGTCACTCGATGGGTTGCCAAATTACTTACCGACAGAACCCCGTCTGTAAACATAGCTATGTCCAATCCCTACTCCGGACAACTGACTAATTTGAGTACATCAGGGTTGGTCTTGGCACACCTCTTGCTTGCCATCTACTTCCCTGAAGTACAGGGACTACAGAACTCTGGATGACAAAGTTCACAGATGGCCTCAAACTGGGAGCCATTATTGGATCCTCAAATGATGTGGATATTCTACAACATGGCTTTACAGACACAGATGCTTGGTGCCAGAGCCATGGACTCAAGCTTAAGGGCATGTAATGTATAGTTATCCCCTTTGGACATACCATGTACCCATGAAGTACCACATAGGTGTGAGCAAACTAAACACTGACAGTGTGCTGACAGACATCGGGACACAGGTAGACAGTGGTCTCACATTCATTGAACACATAGCCACGACAGTAAGGAAATCCTCCTATGTGGCACACCTCATCACTGAGGGCTTTACATCCAGAGAAAAGGGGGTATTTGTCCCACTGTACTCATCCCTCATTACTCCCTGTATAGAGTACAATGCCCCATTTGTTATGTACCATGCAGAACAGCTGCGACAGCTGGGAAGGCAGTGGAAATACCTCCCTAAATGAATCACAGCCATCAAACAGATGTCCTATGCTGACCATCTAGACATCCTCCAGCTATACTCTGTGGCATACTGTTTACACAGAGGCTATGTAAAACCCTGGGAAATGGCATCTTAATATATGTGTATGTACTGCCATGTACAGTACATGTGTCTATGTGCTCTCCTTACTGTAGCAAAGGGTATTGAGTGTCATGTCTGGGACACATAGGTATATGAGGCCTGCACATCACTGTTATCCATGTGAATGTGTGACATGCAGGGGTAGCAACCCAGGATACGTGCTGTCACACAGGCATGCAGTGTAACATGGCAGTACTACTGTCAACAGTGCTGTCCCAGGGAAGGGTGCAGTGCTAACATTACTACTGACAACAAGCACACCTATGGGCATAGCTGCACTCTGAGGGCACACTGTCGTGTACCTGGTGTGTGGGCTGTGTCACCATATATATGACCTACTGGATGATACTCAGACATGTGGAATGTAACTGTGGAGTACCATCAGTACATCACATGTTAGTGAGGGCTTACAACATGTAGTAATTGCATACTCATTGTTGTCAAACATCCATCTGTTGACACATTCATCCTACTGCATAGCTACTCACCAAACCGGTGTCTGTCAGACCCTCTACAGATGTGCAGATGGCAGGTCTCCAGCTGGGATACATACAGGCAACCTAAGATTGATAGACATTGACATGTGTGGCCAGCTGTGTACTACCTGTCACATATAGGGGACATCACCCTGTATGGGCAACATGCCACTGGTACCTACACTACACTAACACAGCCAACGGAACATGCTTGGGTACAGGTCTCCATCACAGACACTAACCACATGTTGTACAACATGTTGCATACATGTCAACTGGACCACCTCAGTGGCCATGTGTAGAAGGCACCCAGAGGATTGCTGATGCATGACACTGTCACCCTGCCAGTCACTAACGTGGTGTATGTTGATAGATTGCCTGCTGGCACATGGCAGGTGGCATGATACCAATGTACACACACCCCCTACACATCCAGTCCCACCATGGACAACAGCCAGATACACAGCTATGACCACCTGCAGCAATGCACCACAGTATAAACATGTGTATGTGTGCATTACTGAGGATAGCATTGTTTGTGTGTTAGTACACCTGTAGTTGGAAAGTCCAGGACTGCCTTCACAACCATCACCACTTCCACTGCCATAGTCAGATGTGGCCGCTGCTGTATTGGACGTGACATGTAGCCTGTTGCACTCCTCCCCCCTAACAGCTACATGTGCCTTGCAGTACCAGCACAACAGTGTTGTACAAATGGGTCGGTAGGCATGGGAATCCCATTGAGGTCTGCCACATGTGCGCATGTCTGCATATCTGTAGGATACACCATTCCGAGGCCACATATCCCATTACAATACACATTGCCACACTGTAATACAGATATTGTTGTTGTCACCCATAGGTGTGGCAATGCAATGCAACACCCTACTATGCCTGCGGCATGAGCATTACATGCATATCCCTGTGGTACCACTGTTGTGATATGCAATGGGTTGTTTTGGCATCATGGCCAATGTGTGATAGGGCTATGTCAGAGTATCAAGATGGGTTCTAGTGTGTACAATATCCAGTGGGGGATGTGGGGGATGTGGGTGCTGTGTACACTGTCTTTACACCATGGTACACCTAGTATATGGCCCACGTACCACTCTCTGTTGGCCACTGTCACCATCACCCATACATGTAACAGATAACAGGATACAGCCCAGTTACACATGTGCTGTCTGCAGCCTACCTCTAACACATTGGACACATGGACTAGTTAGTTAGCAACAATACACCCAGGTCTCTAAGATTTGTGTCTACCTGTTATGTGTCAGTCAATATGTATATGCCGGTATGACACACTATGTATACTCCATATACAAACATTACATCCCCATTACCATATTGTATGTGTCTGTGGATGTTCTGCATGTAACATGTGACCTGGTACATACCTCATCCTACAGATGGTGTCATGTGTGCAATGAGAGCCACACAGTTCGGTAGCACTACATACCTGGGTAGGGGTCTAGACACAGTGTCGCCAAGTAAGGATGTGTGTGTATGTGGATGGGCTGACATAAGGGTGCAGATTATACCTGTACCAGCAGGCCACTGGTCAATGTTGCATGGGCAATAACTGGTATACATACCTGTGACATATGTGCAACTGTACACCAGATATATCACAGCCATGGTGTCACCACAGTGACATACCCTTTTGGAATATGACTGCAGACCATCCTCCTGCTGACACATGTATGCCTACAGAAAAAATGGATAAAAGTATGGGGATAACAATCAGTGTTACCAACAGCTGAGATGCATCATAGCTACATGGCTACACTACCTGACATGTATGCATTGCACATTACCCCTGACAACATCTTACACTGCAATACATTGCAGCACTTTGTTACAGTCACTGTGTGCATCAGAACCATATCAGCCTGTCCCTACATCGCTGCTATGGATGACAGGGATGCAGCACAGGTATCATCATATGCATAGGGTGTGTGAAAGTCATCATAGCTGCTTGGCTACACTAACTGAGATGTATGCATTACACATTACCCCTGACAACATCTTACACTGCAGTACATTGCAGCATGCTATTACAGTCACCGTGTGCATCAGAACCATATTAGACTGTCCCTGCATCAATGTTATGGATGACAGGGATGTGGCATAGGTATCATCATATGCACAGGGTGTGTTGCTGGTGTGCCAGAGGCCGAGGGTGGTCCAAACATGTGTCACCATGTGTGTGGGTGAGGGCTGTGGTTCTTTGATTGGGGCATGGTGATGTGGTGTGTGTCAGTATGGGGTCACCCTTGGTGTGGTTGCATAGTGTGTAGGTATGCATGCACACAGTTCTGCCATGTGGCTGCCCTATACGGGTGATGTTGAACAGCTGCAGACCATACCTGGCAGGGTGTGCAGTTCACTGCCTCCAGCCATGGACACGCTGACTGTGTCTGCCAGGAGTTCCATGGGCACGTGCAGGTACAGACCTTAAGGTGCTACTCTCCCTGATGATGACATATGTCCGCTGGAACCATGTCCCGCCTGGGACTGACCAGGGCTATGTGCATGAGTCTTGCTGTGGTGTGGTGTGGACAGCAGCCCCAGTGGTGTGCTGGGGCTGGTACTGCCACTATGGGAGCAGTTGGGCATCCTGGCATGTCCACGTTGACTGCCAGCTGCTGGTGTTTCTGGCCTACGTCCACACAGCCGTCGCACCACTCCTACCACATGTTCAAGCACAGACATACCACGGTCAAGGAGTCCCACCATCTCACCCTGTCTATCCATGACCTAGGTCTGTTCATGGAGGGCAGCAGCGAGTTCATGGAGGCTGCCACTTACAGCTGTAAACGCAGACCTCTGCAGCCTCAGGCCCTGTCTGGTGTGCATTTCCATACTTGCCTGTGCCTCCATTATGGCCTGAAACATGCTCCTGGTGGTGCCAGTTGTGACGCCTCTGCCAGGGGCATGATGACCTGCGGTCCTCCCACAAGCACCATGGTACATCTGCCGATGTGGTGGCCTTCCAGACATCTGGCCATGCCAACTGTGACCTGAAACAGTTGGGATGAACACCACACTTTCCTGGTCACTGTCACCAACCGCCAACTGTCCCTCTGCTATGGCCACATGTGATGGGGTTTGTATGGGCACTGTAACTGTGTGCTGCTTGGGGTGGCTAGGAGGCTGATGACACATGTTGGCACAGTGTCGGCCTCTGACAACCCCACCTGTGCCTCACCTGTACCATCATCATGATTGGTGTCAGTAGGGACACCTACCTCAGTTTGCATGCAGGAGGGACCCTGACCCACCTCGCCACCTATGGGGGAAACAAATACACACTTTAAGACCTGTACAGCATTGCATAACAGTACACACACTCACACACACTCACACTGACAATCCACCTTACTACCTCACTTTCCCTGGGTTTACAGACAGTCCCACATTCAGTTACATATGTTCCCCATGCTGCATGGAACTTGCTAATATACACTCATTAGTACTACCCATTAACATATCATTCCTCTCCATGCCTACACGTGTGATCACAACACCTGACGTGTTACTCCATCACCTTGCTGACTTGGGTGGAGTAGCTTGTACATGGCCTCACTGCTGTCATCCCGTATTACCCTATGTATGGGTAGTAATGGTGTACATGGCCCCTATATGGTTGGGGCTGCTACATTCACTACATATATCACACACCAGAGCATCATACTGCAGTCTTGCTCAGTTCATGTCACATCTGCTGCACAAGCGACCCATCATGCGGACAACAGTACTACCTAGATACACTCACTGATGTGCTGTGGTAATTCCCTATTGCATTTATAGTGCTGCATATGTGGGTAGCTGGTTATCTATCTGGTGCTGGCAATATGATGTGTATACCTGGTATGTACTTCCCCCTCCCAATGCATGTTCCATGCTATAGACCATGTTATGCTATCAGCTGTCCTGTGTTCACATATCAGACAGGTTGTCCTGGTGACCCATGTGTCACTCCATGTACATGTACAGCACAAACCCAAGGGGAAGCTGCCATGTGATCAATCCCACTATTGCCTGTGCATACATGGACAGCCACACACAGAGACACACATGTACACACACATCTGACATGCATCGTCCACACTCCACTAGATTGCACCTACAGACACAAACAACACACACACACACACACACACACACACACACACACACACACACACACACACACACACACACCACACTCCTACATGTGGGTTTGCTCATTTGTATACACAGTCATCCCATTACCCTTCTGTCAACATGCATTGCATATGGTGCTCAACAGCATGCAGTGCAACTATAGTGACTTCATGCTAGCAGCAGTATACATGTGTGTGAGGCATGGTCTGTGTTGGTAGGTGATGGCCCTTCCCCTTGTTAACACTGCACCCATGTAGAAAGTGTTACTGTGGAGCTGTTCTGCACCCTGCCTTTTACTGTGCACCATACCTCACAGGTGTAGAAATCATTGCTGCATATGTAGTAGTGTGTCGGTTATGTCAGCTCCACTGCTCACAGCCCCTATGTGTTATAGCAACTCATACCTGGGATGATATGTGAACAGATATCATTTGTGAATGCCTGATGTCTGTGTTACAGATCACAACATCAGCAGTGCATGTATGACCAGTACAAGACTATTACACTGACAACCAGCGGACCTTACCATGGCTGTGGGGGTGCCCTACACATGTCCCAGACCTCTACATGGTTGCATGGTCTACTCATGTGCATGTTCCTTGAAGTGCACACACTGCTGTTATGAGTGCTGTGGGGTAAGGGTTACATCTGCCACATTTACTTAACCTGATTGTGTGCAGCTGCAGCCATGGTTATGTTGATTCACACATGTCCCTACTGTAGGCCGTGTGTCCTGCCATACTTCACATCCCTGTGGACACATTGCACATTGACAGGATGTTAGTTATCTTGCATGTGTCTGTTGTACCCTTCCAATACCCCAGCAAGGTCTCTACTGTGATGCAGTGCATTTCACAGCAACAAAACGTGAGCATGTACAGCATGCAGTATGGGTAGGTGTGTTAGATGTGTGCATGGAATATCCCATAGCTATTACATGCCCAGTGTATTATCATGCATGAACATGAACCATACTCACCGGTTACTGGCTGCTGCTGCGGTGGTATCCTGGAAAGACCTACATAGGAGTGTGAGAAAGTTGATGTCAGGGGCCACAGCTGTGGCATTCATAATGGGTGAGTGCAGCATTACGTTACATCAGCAGTAGAATTCCACAATAATACAGCTTATACACAACTGTTATTACTACTACATAGCAGCAAACTGTGTATATGACATCTCAGATTTGCATGATGTACCTGTACAGGTGCAAATGCATACACAAGAGTGGTGTACCGATGTGCCTTGGGGCCTTACTTGCATGCCCCTCAGCTGATGTGTTGATGGCACCCACCTCCACAATGTGCCCTGCCAGGTGTTGTTGTTGAAGGTGGGCAAGTGCCACAAGGCTGCTGAGAAGTTCCTCCACACGGCTGAGGGGTGGATGGGGGGTTGATCCCCCCATTGTGAGGTGGTCCCCCCATACGGCAGCTGCATGCCGACATAAATGGCGAAGCAGATCAGTGCAATGATGCCAGACCTGCTCATAGCTGCGGTTGTGCAGTCAGACATCATTGACCCTGTGGACTAGTTCGTTCCACAGGGCGGTCCTCTCCTGCTGGTCGTGGGTTGTCCGGCCAAAAAGCTGTTTGTAGCGCTGTACCAGATGGTCAATAATAACCTCAGTCTCAGCGATGCTGTATGAGGGCAGACGACTGTGTGCCATGCTCCTTGGAAGACATAAAGATGGAAACAGGTCTGAGCCACTCATACAGCAGGGTTACCATAGTTCTTAATACACATATTTGTCTCCCCCCAACATATCAGCTACAATAAACCATTCACAGAATGCAATTGTTATGTTGGCTGCTTACCTACCATTGTGACATATGATGTATTGTACCAAGCTTTGTGCTATGTGTTTGTAGCCATGCTCCCTGTGGGGACACTATCTTTGCTGGCCTGTTACAGACTATTTCACCTGCATGCCATTGTCAGTGCCACTATATATATATATATATATATATATATATATATATATGTGTGTGTGTGTGTGTGTGTGTGTATATATATATATATATATATATATATATATATATATATATATATATATATATATATACATATAAGTTAGAGATATGTTGTACGTTGTTGATATACCTATGTCTATATGAGTGTCTGTGTATCTGTACACATACATGTCACGTTCTGTATCACACAGATATTTATCTATATGTGGGGTGCATACAGACATATGGTCCGCATTCTGTAACTCTCTGTCATTCACAGCTGCACTGTTCTGCCTTGCTGCAACACAGACAGGTGTCACATGTGAACACAGGCTAACATTAGGGTGGTATATATCGTGTGAGACTGCTGGTGAGTCTATTATACACCTATGGCATTTGTGCATGCTACATTACACATTAACATGACTGTCCTGCAAGTGGTGTGCTCTGATACCCATGTGTCTATCATGACGGCAGTACTTCCACCACCAGCTATTGCCCACACTAACTTACACACAGATATTATGGCTGAAATCTTTGTCATTCATTGCTGATCTGCACAGTTGGCGGGTATGTCCCACTGCCTACAGGGACAGAGAGTATTGTCCAGAGCAGTTGTTCAGCGGAACATCATTACAGGGATGGCACATATCAAACATTCAACATCATATATCCTATTAATCTATACCACATACAACATTAAATTACATACAGTTATGTTTTGCATTCCTTTTTTTTTTTTTATGACGGGTGTGACTCCTTTCCGGTTTTGGCTTTTAAGTTTTTTTTTTTGTTTCACTCTGTGTGTGTTTCTCTTTCTTTTCTCTCTCTCTCTCTCTCTCTCTCTCTCCACTAGAGAGATTGAGTTGGTTTGAATGGATTGCAGCATGGCTTTTGTAGGTGATGCACATGATCAGGTGATGGGCTCTGCACCAATCAGTGTGCAACAGTTGCTAACTGTGTGCAGCCTGCTATGTAGTGATTCAGATAACCACTGTCATGGCAACCCACTACTATAAATTGTTGACTCATGTGGGCGTTGTCCCTTAAGCTTTCCAGTATGGAGGACATCCTTCCTGTATGTGGGCAGCAGTGTTACAGATGGCAGGTTGCAGTACCTCTTACAGCAGGACTTGCAGACACAGGCCAACTACACAATCATAAGAGGTTCCAGACCTACAGACAGAGTGAGTAGTGTTGTTATGTGCATTGTATATTGCTGGTCTTGCAGTGTTTGCATGTACATAGTAGTTTAGGATGGAATGCAGTCTGTCTGCATAGCTCTCAACTGTGGGTCTATCCACATGATGGCCAGTGGATTGTCTGTTTGCTTTTGCCTGTGCACCACACAGGTCTTGTCCTAGATATATCCCTGGCAATCTGTCTGTTGTGTGCTATCAGTACATGGCTACATCCATTTGTGTTTCTGATGTCTTATTCCTGCATAAGGGTATGTTGCAACAAATCCTGTAACACCAGCAATTTCCAGAGTGTGTAACAGCAATATTGTGAGTATGGCCTTGTGTTCCTGCCTCTGTCCTCCACATATATGGCTGGCTTTGTCCTGCTGTGATACGGTTAGGGGTTGTTAGGTAATAGCCTATCATTATTTACTGCTAGCATTCCTGCTATCATCCCAGTCATATCGTGGACTCCCACAACATTTGTTGGTCAGGGTCCATACATGTGACAGATACATAGACATTACCACAAGTAATAAATTTCCCCCTAGGCCTTGACTGCAGGGTGTAACTGCAGACTGCTGAACTACATCTGTTATTGCTGATTGTTACTTATCTTGATGGCAAATCCTTTGTCTACAATTGTACGAATTGAAGGGCTTGGCCTAGACAGCATAGTATGTAATATATCCGCACTGTGTGCATCTACTGTTTTGTGTGGGCCTTGCATTCCTCACTGATTAAATAATTCATATTCTATGAGCTGTAAGTAATGGCATACATTATTGTATAGTACACAAATAAAGGTTGTCTGTGTATACATACCTGTGTGTCATGCCATGTCCTTTGAATTGTGAGTGGGTATATGTGTAATGTAAGTATTCCCTTTGTGGGAATGGTTGTCACACTACACATGTCCCAGGTACCAGTTACAGGGCTTGTTGTGGAGGGATATACTTTGCACCCATTACGTCCACACTACTTCAACATATGTATGGCTATTGTCTACTAATACCTTTTGTCTGTGTATATGTGTATGTACCTATATATCTCATATATCTTATCTATATACATATATATATATATATATATATATATATATATATACATATATATATATATATATATATATATATCTGAACATAATTGTCAATGTATAGATGTGTGTACATATCTGTACCATTGTAATGTGTACCCCTTCCACATTGTAAATTCTCTATGGTAGAATGACTTTTTTGCATGATATATTACAGATATTGCCCTGACATGTACAGGTGACTTGGATTACTGCTGGAGCATTGTAGCTGTGTTGTTGAGTGTCCTGACGTCATATACTGCATGTGCTGGATAGTGGATTGCACAGCATATCCGTTAGGGCTGGGGAGGGGTTACATAGCAGTAATTACCAGGTGTCCCTCATTCGTGCCCCCACCCCTATTAACTGTGCTTATGGTCTGCTATGTTGTACTGAGTGGATCAGGATTTTGTTGCAATGTGGAAATGCTATACACATGTCTATTTGTATATAGATATATATATATATATATATATATATATATATATATATATCTGCATAATTATATATGTGAAATCCCCATATATAGAGAGAGATATATGGACATTGATATAGATCTAGATATGTATATGCATATATCTATGTGTATGTATATATATATATATATATATATATATATATATATATATATATATATATACACTGAACATATTTATCTATCTATGCATGAGTGCTGTCATATGATTATTTGTGAGTCATACATACACACACACACACACACACACACACATATATATATATATATATATATATATATATATATATGGATCTACCTGACTACATCGACACATCATAACACCGACAACAACTTCACCGACACCACATAATCGACATTTCACAAACACGACACCTCATACACTCGACACATCATAACAACAAACAAAACAAATCCCCTGTCCAAAACCCACACACACAACACAAGCACACCAAAATCCTTACAAACCAACACTAACCCTTACATACACAACTATCTACAACCCTAACCCTAAGGTCCGTCACCATCGCACACTCACCTAACCTCTCTAACTCACTTAACCCGCCCTTAACCCAAAAATATCACTACTGCACCCCTTACCTAACCCGCCCTAACCCTAACTCACTTATCACCCCTATCCCTACAGACCGTCAACATGCACACTGTACTCGCACATATAACTGTGTAACCCTAACTCACTTATCCCATCCCTATCCCTACAGACCGTCAACATTGCACACTTACCTTACTCGCACCCTAACGGCCGTCATTACGCATACACATCCTTTCCCCATCTCAGTGTTCTCAGCGTCGGTGTTTTCCTCCGTCGGTCTTCTGCCTTGTCGATCTTCTGACTCGTTGTCGATGTTCTGACGTGTCGATGTAGTCAGGTAGATCCATATATATATATAATAAAATAACTCTGAAACTTGAAGAACTATAACACTATAAAAGAAAAAACTTCAAAAAACTCACTATATGATACTGAAAAAAATCAAACTAAGAGCCTGAAAATGCGCTTCATCCAGTTTAATGTGCTGGACTTCCTTAGAATGTAATGTGGGATTAATTAGTAATTAGTGTGGGATACATAGTGATTATGGTACATTTGAGGAGTTGTACATGGGTGTGCATGGGTTTGCAAGGAGCTAAGCTATGCTAACCTCCGGGTGCATTTCCTTACACTCAGTTAGCTTCTACTTTGCTTAATCTGTGTAGGCAATGCTTGCCCCCATGCAAACACACTTACACATGCTTTCTACTGCTTATCTATGCTTACTACTTCTTATTTGTGCTTACTAGTGCCTTATTCATTATGACACTCGCACTTCACATGTGCATTTAATGCAGTACCCCTGTTCAAGTATAAATGTTATTTAGTAGGTTATACAACAAAACGATGTTGATATACAGATTTCACATGGAAAATAGAATGTGCTGCATTGGGACTTGAACCTAAAATGCATGTGCGTTAGGCGGATGCTCTGCTCACTACACTATTGTTGTTCTGCTTCATTTGCATATTTCTACTTTATGTCATACCCATGCTCCCTTTTCCCGGCCCCCGAGCTCCACATACACAGCATCCATCCATTCTCCATTTGCTAGCCCTGCCATACCACACATCCACACATTTACCTCTCTGAACATCTCAGTACTCATTCATTATACTGTTTCGACCCATACTTCTGCAGGCTCTTCATCCGTTTTGTCCATGTACATTTGAGCCTTCCCTTGATCCTCCTCCGATACTGGTGGAAACATCTATGTGACCCACAAAGTTTGGTTTGTCCCACCAGGGATGGACCTATTGTTGTGTCATAAGTAGACTTTGCTGGTCTACACTGTTTCTCCCAGTGGTAGCATCCTGCCAGGGGTTTGAGAAGCAGCGGTTTGCTCACACACCAGACTAGCCTCATCTCCCGATTCCATGGATCCAACGGCCCAGGTGTGACATTCTGTGCATGAAGCACGCCCACACGCCCCTACGGCATACACTGTTTTTCATTCCTCTCTTCAGTATTATGCAAGACTGTTCTCACAGTATGATTGGACAGGCACTGTTCATTGATACTCATAGACTGCTCAGAATACTGTGATTGAGCAATGTGCACATGTTTGCTGGTATTAATCTACATACTTACATACATTTCCTATACTGTTGACTGACTGTGCTGGATGATATGTTTGTGATAACAGCAGCTGATTGTATATCTGCCATGCTTTCATGGTAACTCCTTTGGGCTATAGTGTGCAGGGTGAGGGGGTTGGAACCTGGGAGTGCTGATTATTTTGCTACTGAGCACGATGAGAGCTGTTGGCTACAGAGTGCCTAAGGCACTGTGGAGAAAGTGTAGGTGGGTATGCACTGGTGTGCGCGAGGCTCAGCCTTGTTGACCTCCAGTTACGGAGTCTTACTCTGGGTTGGCCTCCACATTGCTTAACCAGTGTGGGCATTCCTTACCGCTGCCCAAACAGGTGTAACCCCGCTTGCTGCCATATACCCCCCGCGCAACTTCATGTATTTAGTTCATATTTGATGTCTGGGATAATCCAACTGGATGCTTCCATATTATCAGTGGTGGCTTGGGGAGTGGAGCTCCACAGTACACCCCAGCTACACATTACACATACTACTGAGGAGTACACATTCATAGAGAATAACAGACTTACCATAGCTACATACCACATCCTTCATGCTTAGTTCACATTAACATGTCGGTATTATACATGCTTAAGTCAGGTTTACATGTCAGGTATGACTGTTGACAAAGGTCAGTGTAAGGTGAAGTGGGATTCCAGTTTAGCAGTTCTGGATAGTTTACACTCAGGTATTCGAGTTAGGTTTAGTCATGCCATACCTGTGTGGTAGAGTAGAAGTGAATAGTGAAGGAGTAGGTAGGTAGGTAGAGGGGGGACATTTTAACTGTATATTAGGCCATTGGACTGATTGGTGGGGGAGCAGTAGTGAAGGTTTGCAGGATGTTTGGATTTGTATGCGAGGCAGGAGTGCAGGTGTTGGTTTCACTAGTTGGTGTAGGGGTATAGAGTGTTATTTGGGTGGGGGCTTTGCCAGGTGGTGAGCATGTGCTGATCCAAGTGTGCCTGAGGTGTTCCTTCATGTGTTATTTACATGTGTCGTGTGGGACAGCTGAGGTAATACATGTGGATAGGGGATTCCAGATTCTGCCAATATAGTTGGAGAAGAGGGTGTCACCTACTTGTGACTGTGAACATTAATAGTAATGAAACAGGGGTCGATAGGTAAGTGGTGTTAATGGGACACACAGTAGGGCAGATAGCAGGGGAAATGTCCTGGGATGTGCAGGAAGGCTGACAGGAAGGTCTACAGCTAGCCATTTCTTCTACAGCAACAGCTGTGTATATACACTGCATTTGGGAGTAGGATTGGACACTCACACCCCTGGGTGGGGGTGAGGACAACAATAATACCTTGTGATGCCAATTAGTTTTGCTTACATGCCTACAGTGGAGTGTTGCGACCATGTGTTCTTTGGTGCTATTTAGTGGGTTTACAACAACATATCTGGTTATACCATCCTTTGCCACGTAAACTAGACTTTGCTGCAGTGGGACTCATACCGGGCATGGTTGCTCGTTAGGTGGCGGCTCTGCCCATTGCACACTATTGCTTACATCCCTGGGGCAGTCCACATAGAACCACTCCAGCCAACACCTGCACGTCTAGGCCCATAAATTCATACACATAGTTCCCCACTCCTCCACACCTCCTCTACAGCACTCATCCGTACTCCGGGTGCAGGATGGGTCTAAACACACCACAACACACTGCCCACTGTCCACTTCTCGGGACCCATCACGTACGTTGTCTCACCCCATGGATTCATCAGGCTTCCCCAACCTTGTAGTCCGTGAACATGCGTGCCCTACCATTGCACATCTGTGTAATGCCAGGAAACCCGAATATGCATTAAATTTTTGGGTTGTCCCGCAAGGGACGTTCTTGTCTTTGTTTCAAGATTAGACTTGGTGGGTCTCTCCCACTGGTAGTATCCTGCATGTAGTTTGGGAAGCAGTGGTGTGTTTACTTTTATTGCGTGTTTGTTTGTATGTTTCATCTGTCTGGTTGAGGGGGGGGTGATGCTACGTGTTACACGTTTGTTGACTGGGCCCCTCACCCCCATTGGCACGGCCTGTGAACATATGTAATTCTTAACTGCTGTATCATATCCTAGCTATATATATATATATATATATATATATATATATATATATATATGTGTATATTTACACACACACATATATATATATACATCTGTATATGTATGCACATATATATATATATATATATATATATATATATATATATATATATATATATATATATATATATATATATATATATTGCTGTATATATATCTAACGACATGGATGTATGGGTATCTGCATATGTATATATCTATATGTGGGTATTTATATATATGCCTATTTATGTATACATTTGTACTACAGAGAGTGAGAGGTATATCTCCATGAAGTTATGGGTATATATATATATATATATATATATATATATATATATATATATATATATATATACACACACACCTCTACATATTTAGCTACATATCCTGTAATGTTGACTGGTATTGCTGGGTAGTGTGTTTCGTGTGCATACCGGTTAACCTTGTGTGCCATGTATGCTTTGCAATACCTACAACTAAATCTGTTGGTGTACACAAAGTCACACGTGAAATCTATTGTTAGTACCAGGTAATCATTCATCCCATGTGGGACAGCCCGAACATTGGGTATACAACTTTCATCTACACCCAGAGTTACATAGTTACCCATGGCTATGTGCATGGGCTACGGCATGTGCCAGACCTAGGATACTTAGGTGAGGACAACATACTGGATGGGTCCCGAGGGGGGGTGGAGGGGGGGCAATGTGTGGTGGTGTGCTAGCTATGGGCTGGTAACCAGGGTAGGGATGGTGACTGCATGTGTGCAGTGGGTGGGGGGGGGGGCTGTGTGTAATGAATGTATGGGTCGGGGATGGCCTTGGTTGGATGGGCCTGTACTGCTCGGGCTGCCTAGTGGGTGGGAAAGAGGGAGATGTGATGTCAACATGTGGAACATAACTGAGGGCTAATTTAAATCTCTATTTCAATGACACACATACTGTACAATGAGCTTGGTAGTGTATTGCAGAGCAGAAGTGGTTCTCTGGGAGGGGGGTATGCCAATTCGTACGTGATGTATATTGTTTGGGGCCTGTAAAGCCCATTCATGGAGCATGTGGACATATATGTGTCTTATATATCTATATATACCTCTGTGGGTGTATATATTTGCTTACATATTTCTAACTATGTCCATATATACCTACGGAGACATATATCTGCGTACATATATGTAACTTGCTGTGTATATGTGGACATATGGATGTTGACATATATATGTGTAGTTGTCGGTGTTTGCATGGATATCTGTTCATATATTTGTATATATATGTATATATCTCTGGATATATATATATATATATATATATATATATATATATATATATATGTGACTACATCTATAGATATGTTGTATCCATTTAGATAGTAATATATTTGCATACACACATCCATCTAGCTGTAGGTATACATTCTCTGTGCTGTTGCATGACCGCGCTGGGATTATGTTTCTGACAACATACGATTTATGCATATCTGGCATGGTTTAGTGGTAAATCATTTTGTGTATGGTGTGCATGGTTCTGGGTTCTGGCCTTGCAGAAGCTGTTTGTTTTGTTGCTGGGCAGAACACTGGCTGTTGGATACAGTGTGCTTAAGGCACTTTATAGCGGTTGTAATCGAGTTTGCATGGAGGTAAGCACTGCTAACTTATGACCACAGTGTTTTCCACCCAATTAGCTTCTCCTTTGCTTAATCTGTGTTGGTAGTGCTTAACCCCATGCAAATGCACTTGCACACGCTTACTAGTGCTTATCTGTGCTTATGCCTGCTTACTGCTGCCTTATTCATTATGATACTGACTCTTCATATGTGTATTGCCTGCCATACTCTTGTTCATAAAAATGTATGTTATTTAGTGGGTTTTGCATTACAGATTTTGCTTATACCATGCTTCGCCATGTAAAATAGACTGTGCTGGGACTCGAACTGGTTATGCCTGCTTGTTAGACGAAAGCTCTGCCCACTACACTATTGCTGACATGCTTCATTTGCATTTATCATTTTCGTTATCCTTTTCAGCCTTTTAGGCTGCTTTCACCGTGGCTAAGCATTCGGCACACCCACGCACCTATGGTTAGCTGTACTCAGAGCTTTAGACACCAATACAGGGGTTTATTCTTTTCATCTTTATGTCCTGTTGCTGTTGTACACATGGGGGACTGTTGGTGGGGATATGTGGACACCTATGAGTGGTTTCGCTCATTTATTTCCACTTTCTGCTGTTCAACATTGCAGGGTTGTGTTTATTCTGTGGGCTCTGCTCTCAGACACGCCCCCTGCACTCGTACACGCTCCATGTAAGCTTGGGGGCTCGGGCGGCGCGCCTTCATTGCTATGCATGGCACGCTGCCATCCTGCTCCTAAGCGGCCGCTTCCATGCAGGACTAAACTAGTCCTGCACGGAAGATTAGTAAATCCGAGGGTATGCATTAAAAGTTTTATACAGTTTATTTCTGCCAGTGTAAGCAAAATTGACAGTAGCTTGTTGGTTCTTTTCAAGGCAGGAATCTCAATGACAAATTGCCTGATCTTGAGGAACTCTTGCATTTGGAACATGTTAATATACAGAGAATTGGTTTAAATGGAAAGAATCACTCTCTCCATACCTGGGTTTTGCACTTACCATCTCTTCGAGTCTGGTGGAAACTACGGTGACATTTCTATATTTGTCAAGGACCACATCTCATTTAGACCAGTACCTGAGGGATCTGCAAACTTTGGTTGTAGGACTTCAGTTTATCACAAGTCAGACAATCTACCAGATTATCATGTTAGATTTTAGGACGTGTTAGAGCTCCTATAAGTAATAACTCCATGCCTGTAAGTGACTTCAACTATCCAGCCATAGACTTGGGCACCTATAACTCTAATTAGGGTTTATCCAGATATTTCTGGATTTGATAAATAGGAATTCCTTGGATGAAATAATTAGCAAATCCACTAGAACCCAAAATAATCTTGATCTAATCCTCACTAATATTGCCTCAGTCTTCTCCATTTCACTTGTCTCTCTTTTCACAGCTAAGTTAGACCATAAACTTGTGACATTCACTCTCAAAACAACCAATCCACTGTAATCAATGTCTTCATATTTAAAGACTATAAAAGGGCAAAATGTATTTATTTTATTTATTGAAATGTATTTACCAGGAAAGTCCACTGGACTGAAAAGAGACCATTTTTAGTGGAGGCCTGGGGAGAAAAGCTCCAATGTGCAAAACAACAAAGTAATTACAGTACAAAGTAGTTAAAATTTATAATATTATATGATAACGTCTTTAAATTTTCTCACAATACCACTTAAGTTCATAGGTTCATAGGTAGGTACTGGGCTATCTGCCCAAAGGCATATATTAGCCCAGCCACATTGTGCAGTATTCACTGCCCTTTTGGTTAGTTCCCTAGGCCCTTGATCTAGCAGCTAGTACCCTTGGCCCCTATCTAGTAGAGCTGTTGGTATGATCCCTGGTGTGAACATTCTGTTACCCATCCACTCGTCAAAGTTCCTCTTGAAGAGTGATAGTGAGGGGCTCTGTCTTATGAAGATCGAGACCTTGTTCCATAGCAAGGGAAGTCTTTGCGAAGGGAATCTACCCCTCCAGCATGTTGTATTCATTGTTGTGCTGAGGTTTATATCCCTAGAGCATGTAACTCGAGTAGATTTGGTTTTGCTAAAATGGAGCATGCTCAACAGTTCTGGGTTGGACATGGCACTGTATGTTAGACAGAGATCGCCTCTGAGAAGGCGGTATGTAACAGAGAAAAGCCTTAGTTTTTTTCAATCGTGCTGTATAGGGCAACTGTTTGAGGCCAGTAGTCCTCTTAGTGAGGTACCTCTGTGGTCTCTCCAGCTGCTGGAGATGCCTGGCCAGGTACATTCTAATTGGTGCATTGTACTCAATAATGGGTCTGATGAGGGAAGAGTAGAGGGACATCACTACATCCTTAGATCTTGATACGAAACCTTTCATGATCAGATGGGTCACATAGAAGGATTTTCTAACCACATTGGCAACATGGTTATCAAAGGAAAGCTGACTATCTACTTGGGTCCCTAGATCCCTTATTACTTCTTCAGATTTCAGGGGGTTACCTCCTATGTGGTAGTTCGCTGGTACTCTGTTTTTTTCCAAAGGGGATTACTACACATTTTTTAGCATTTAGCTTGAGACCATGGCTTTGACACCATGCATTAGTCTCATTAAGGCCCTTCTTGAGGATATCCATGTCAGCCGGAGACTCTATTATAGCACCCAGTTTGCAGTCATCCACAAACTTGGTCAGCCACAGCCCTTCAGTCCTTGCCTGTACATCTGAGAAGTATATGCCAAACAGGAGGGGCCCCAGGACAGAGCCCTGAGGCACACTGCTCATTATTGGTCTGGATTCGGACATAGATCCCACTACTCTTACTTTGTGGGATCTGTCTGAGAGCCAATTTGCGATCCATCTTGTGACATAAGGGTTTACGCCCAGGTTGGTGAGTTTATCAATAATACCCAAATGGGGAATGGTGTCAAATGCTTTATCAAGGTCAAGGTCACTGCTGTTGATATCTACAGAGCAGCCAACTTCACTAAGGAGTTTTTTTTTTTTTACCTGTTTAGATGAATACATAGATCTGGCACTCTCAGCTACAGCCAGATACAATAGGAAATGTATAAGCAAGCTCTCCTGTTGGTCAACAGACATAAACTAATGTTATAAGAAAAACAAACCTCCTTAATCTCTGCAGTAAGGAGAGAACAACTCAGAATGATGATATCATAATACCATGAAAATGAAAAGCACTATGAGGATCAGTAAAGCAACCCATGAATGGAGATTAGCTTCTGAAGCAAAAGATAATTATAAGTACTTCTTTAGCTATGTTAGAAAACTAAGGAATTGCTCTGGAGTTACCCTTAATGGGCACCCAACTTTGACCCAAATGACATTGCAAATATACTAGCAAATAAGTTATTTGCAAACTTCACCAACAAAACACCAATTTTAATTCCGCTCATCACAGATCCCCTTACCCTCCCTATCATTACTAAAGAACATCTTAAGGTGTTACCTAAAACCCAAAGCATGTTCTCCATAGGTCCTGCTGACATACCTAGGTGCTTACTATAAAGCATTGAACAAGTTTTTAGTGAACCTATTATTAAATTGCTTAACATAAGCCTAGACTCAGGCTATGTACCCAAATCGTGGTTCGCATCTGTAGTGATGTTCATCCACAAGGGCGGCCTTACAACTGATTATGGGCATTACAAATCATTAAACCTTATGAGTCTGATATGTAATGCTATAAAGCTTATCACAATCAGCCTCAATTATGATATCAACAAATTTCATTACATTTGCTGCTCGATAATGTGACTTTATCAAAGGAAGATCATGTCCAATGTGAACACAGGGAAACATGGAAATAATACTAAATAAACAAACATGGGGACTATAAGATGCCTAGCCTTATACACGTTTAAGAAGACAAACTTAAAACTCATCACCCTTGTCAAGCACATAATACTGGTTACCTCCCAAATCGAGCAGAGCCTTACATGAAAAGCCAGATGGAAACATATACACATTGTTAATTTCTTTGAGGGGGTTACACAGTCTGTTTATAGTAGTCATGTTGTTCATGTTTACCTTGATCTGTCCAAAGCATTCATTACCATAACTCATGCTGAAATTGTTGGAAAACTGTCATCCTTAAACACAGATCCTTACTCGATAAGAGGAATTGTCAGTTGGTTGAAAGACGGAAACCATATAGTTTTTGCGGTAGCTACCTCTTCAAATAGTGCTAAGATAATCAGTGGAGTCCCCCAGAGGTCTGTGCTGAGTCCTCTCTTGTTTGGCATCTACTTCTCTGATCTCAAAAATGACAACCAGCACAGATGATTGCAAAGTGGGTATAATTCTTAAAACTGCTTCGGATATCTGTACCCTTCAGAAACAGATTAATTAATACCTACTGTATGGAAATGGACTTAAATTCAACACTAAAAATATGGTATTAACTTCTTTCAGAAAACAGAAGTTACCAGAAACATACAGTATAGAGTGTACACATTTATAAAATGAAAATGTAGTCAGGCAGCTGGGAATTTGAGTTGACAATTCCCTCTTCTTTGATCTTAATGTGGCAACTGTTGTCAAAAAATCCTTCTACTTTTTTATTTATTTTGTATTTATTAACTGGGGTACAGCATTAATCCACATGGATCTTTTTCAGACTCAGCCCAGGAACTTTTTTGGGTTTCCTTCATAAGGTCCACTGAAAGTCAAATATCATTGAGTCGGGATCATGTAATCTACTTTCTGAAAAGTTGAATTGTTTAAATTGAGATCAAAGTACAGTGGGGATCAGGGAATTTGCCCTTTTTCCCATTGTAGTGTAATCTCAGAGCTGGTATATATAATAAGCAGGGGTGTAGGGGGTGCCTGGGAACTTGCCTCCCAGCAAAAATGCATATTTTTTTTATTCTTTTTCAAAATTTAAATTTTTCTTTTTTGCTTTTCAATTTTATAGGCCATTTATCATATGGTCTTGACAATATGAAGTTCACAGTTCCATAACACTGATGTTTTGGTAGGAATCCATCTTTCTAAGTGGCTTGCTCAGAATCTTACAGTGGGCAAATGGAGGCTGAGAAAATCAAAATCTAGTCCAAAAGAAGCACTTATTTTACAGCTCACAGACTTAATACATTGCATTAACTGTCAGACTGCCTTAGCATAACTAGTGTTGAAGGTATTTTTTAGAACTACAGATGTCATTGCCTCCTATATTTTGCAATGGTCAGACCCATTATGGAGTACATTATTCTATCTGTTATGTATCTCATATGATATCTCAACAACCTTAAAAACCTCAGAGATTCCTAATAAAAAAAATCTCTGGCCTTAAGAACTTTACTTATCAGGAAGAGTTCAAGATGGCTACCGTCCTGTGAACAGGGTAGGAACTCAGCTCTGCATAACATCAACATCTTTAACCAACATTTTGTGAAGAAAACAACTCTATCCCAGAAAAAAATCGTACCTTTGATCGGAGGTTATCATTCTATCTTTGTATTTTTCTTGGATTGCATCTTCTGTTTGTATAAAAATAGAAGATTACCTTGGATTAGCCTCCGGCTGTCGCTGTTTCATACATGTGCTTCTGGTGTGCAGTTTGTCTCTGTGCTACAAATTCTACCTGTAACAAATATTTCAGCTTTTAAATACTTGGATTACTTGGAAAAATAACTAAATACTCTTGGTATGTCTCATGCTTCGATTTGATGGACTTACAAACTACAAAAGTGAAGTTTTCTGCAATCTCTTCTCCTGAAAAAAGTTAATACCAAAGGGCTATGACAGGCAAACAACAACAGCATCCACAAGACATGTCTAAATCTTCAGTGAACTCTACTTCTTCTAAAAATAAAAAACGACCTAATAACATGGAAGAGTTAAAAATAGCTCTACAGCCTATCCAAGAGGCTATTCAAAGTTTCTCCACACAATTTAAATCCTTCGTGACTCTGTAGACAGATTGTTAACCAGAATATCTGATACTGAGTTAAACGTGTCAAACAATGAACTTAAACTGATCAATTACAAAAAAGCTGTGACTCCAATTGCTCTATCATTCAGGATTTACAGGACAAAATATTAGATCTTGAGGCAAGATCAAGACGCAATAACATCATCATAAGAGGAATACCGGAATCTATCTCACACAGTTCTCTACCTGAATGCATCACTGAGATTTTTTCCTTTTACTGGACAATCCTGCTCTAACTGCTCAAATCAATTGAAAGAGAGCTCAGAGCCCCTTAGACAAGTTGCAGAATACATTAAATAAGTATCCCAGGAATGTTATGTGAAGATCTTAAACTACCAGCATGCTGCCTCAATCTTACTTTCAGCCAGATCTAAGAAATCTATTAATTGAGAGAATCTAAAATTACTTTCTCTCCGGATTTGCCAGCCCTATCAAACTGCAAAGAAGAAAATTATCTCCTTACTGTGGTTTCCTCATCAAAAAAAGCATCAGATTCCAGATGAAATATCCAAACACATTATTATTTAACTTCAAAGATTCAAAATATGAAGCAAAAAATAGTAAAGAAGCTAAAGAAGTGTTCTCCAAAGTTTTTAATGTTTGTCCTGATCTGATATAAGCTATTCTACTCTTACCTTTGTGTCCTGGAGGATTTCAGATGTATTTCCATGGCATGGTAGTGCTCGATCCGTGTTTTAATGCTCGAGAACAGGTATTTTTGTACTCCCAGGATGAAGGCCTGCTTCAGCATGGTGGATCGCCACAGAGAACCATCTATGGGCTCATAGTCTCCTCTAAACGTGTCACATCATGGCGCCCGCCGCAGCTGATTGGCTGTGCAGTTTTTCTTCTTTTCATTTCTTAAAGTGGCGATTCCGCCAGAAATGAGTAAATCAGTACTCTGTCCATAGAGTGGATGTTGCCCTTTTAAATAATAGTGAAAGCAAGCTACATGCAGTCTGTTAAGGCTGTTTCTCTTTTTTGTTTTTTTTTTTTAATGGCTTCAACCGGTCGTCGGGAACTTGGATTACTGCTGGACTTGACTGTGCAAGATTTGGAAGTTATGGTTCACATTTTTCCTGGTCGCTGTTTGGGACTTTCATGTTTATTGATTTTGATATGGCAAGTATTCCTGTTATGTAAAATGTATATAGTGTTACCTTACTTTAGTAGTATACTTCATTAAGTAATGTTTAACTTTTTAATTCCTTGTTAATCTGTAATTATTAGGCATTGGTTTAGACTATAGTGGAGTTACAACTGGCAGGTCTTTGGTTATTTGACAAATGTTGGAATAATGTGCAAGATTTCACATTAGTACTCAGAGGGGCTGTAATGCTTGAGGTCTCTGAAATACCATGACAGATGTCCTCATTTTTATTTTTTTTTTTTTTTTACTCTTTGAGCTAATGCTGTAGTATATGCAAGCTGTTTTCATAAATATTATATACAAAGTGTATATGCAGTCAACCAAAACTGTCACCTGAGGTCTTGGTATGGGAAGTTTTCCTGTTCTGTTAAATTGGTATAATGTTAGTTTATTTTAGTAGTACACCACATTAAGAAATGCTTAACACTTTAATACCTTATTAATATGTATTAATCAAGCAATGTATTTACTTATAATGGGGTTGCTGCTGTCAGGTCTCTAGTCCCATGCCAAATATTAGAGAAATGTCAGTGTACAGGATTGCTTATCAGTATTCAGAGGTGTTGTAGTGCTTGAGGTCTCTGAAATGTCATGTCAGATGTGCTCATTTTTTTTTTTTACTCTTTGAGCAAGTACTGTACAATTAATTGGGTGATGAAGATTTGTTAAGGCTTCTGTTTTTATATGTACTTATATGCTAAATAGATGAAGCATGAAACAAGGTTGTACTACAATTTAAAATATTTTCTGTAGCATTGTGTCAGATGTTACTGCTGGTTGATATGTCAAACAAGACAGAACTTGTAGCTCCTTGTTTGGAAAATGTTTCCTAATTCTTAAATTGTATGTTTGGGACCGGATTTCTTCTTGTTTGACTCATTGAATAATCTGTCCCTGGGTTTCTTACTAGTTTAAATACATTGTAGAAGGTATTGTTCATGCATTTTCCTAAGTAGTTAAAGTCATAAGTGTCTTCTTATAGTATTTATGTTATAGGAATGTTTTGAATACCATTCTGCAGACTTTACTCTCTCATCTAATATAATAAGATTTCAGTAGAATAATTTCCTAATAATATTGTTGTGATCCAACTTTGATCTAGCATCTAATAGTTTTGGTAAAAATTTTATTTGTAGAAATTGTAAGGCTGAAAACTCGGTGAGGAGGCCGCCATTAAGTTTGGGGTTTAGTGTGCCTATTTATTTGGAGGCTAAAATTAGTGCATTCCTATATTTTGCATTTATTTTGTGCTGGGAATAGTTATACAGGTACTAGTGGGGATTGGTTTGGATAAGGTCTCAGCCTTGATATATTTTATGTTATATAGGAATGCTCACTCATTTATGTTTATGTTTTTTCAATGTGTACCTTATAGCTAGGGGTCACGAGATGCTTGGTCCTTTTATAGGGTCTTTTGGTGGGGCAGTTTCTCCAGCTACAAATCACTATCAGCGTTGTTGCTTTTTCAGCAATGAATATATTGTTTAGATTAACCTCAAACTGACCCGAGATCAGTTACTCAGTGCATATATGGTCCCTTTTTATACTAAGGGGATATTTATGGGATCATAAAATTAAGGTATGTCTCGTGACATGACACTCTATGAGGTTTCTGTTTCGTATAAACATTCTTATTGTCTTGTTGCAGTTTTAGACATTTGGATTAGGCTATAGTTCTAATCTCATTTTTCTCTCATAGCTGATTGTTTTCATTACCTTTATGAGAAATAGTATTTTGTCTTATTAACATGTGTCATTTTTATTTATGCAATTGTTATCTTTGAATGGTTTATGCACTATTTGTTTCACAGTTCAAATTCTTAAATGCCGAGCTGGGTTCAATTCCTAACCCTGATGGGGAGGATAAGCGGTCTAGACCTAAGGGTGATTAGGGATCTTTTGGGGTCTATACTTCCCTCAGGTGAGGGGGTTCTTTGATTTACCCTCATGTTAGGTTAGTTAATTCAAAGTTCCCAAAATCCCTTTCCTTCCGGGCCTGTGGAGAGGGGTTTATGCTCGGTTGTTAGGCAGGAAGGGTGTTTCTTTTTAGCATTTTTTGCCCATATTCTACTAATAGAAGTTTATAAGTTTCAGGTTATGAGATATATTTCCCATGTCTTTTTATTCCTTTTTATACTTCCATACCACACATATTATTCCCCACTGAATAGGTAGCTGTATGTTTATATGTGATTCTTGGAATGTTAAGGGATTACAGCTGATCACAAAAAGGAGACTCTTCATGCACATGTGCTTTAAATCAAAAGCTGATATAATTTTAGTTCAGGAAACACATTTGCTCAGCTACCAATGGGAGCACGAAAAAAGGAGGCCGTGGGTGAAAAGGATCATTGACTCCGGAGTTAAATCGAATAGTGCTGGGGTTGCCATAATAATAAAGAAAAAATTCCCTTTTGATATTATTAAATGTGAATCTGACAAGGACGGCAGATGGTGTTTATTTACTACCAAGTTATCCCACATTGATAAACCCATTGTATTCTTGAATATCTACTCTCCTTGTGCTAACCAACAAAATTTCTATATGGTTATTTACAACATTCTCTCCTCCTTCCCCAACCACTATTTTATTATAGGAGGAGATTGGAACTCCGTTCAGAACCCCACTACAGATAGGTCGAATGGTAATACAAATTATAATAAACTAGCCGTGTCAGTATTAGCTGAGCTCAAGGAAGATTTCAATTTGCTTGACCCATTTATATCACACAGAAAACCCACTAATAGAGTTAACTTCACTTTCTTCTCCAATTGTCATAAGAGTTGGTCCAGAATTGATTTCTTTCTTCTTTCTTCGATCCTGGCTAACTACCAAATAGAACTACATATTGATAACAGAAATTTATCTGACCACTCAGTTATCCCTCTCCCTAGATTACAATCAGAGGTGTAACAGTAGAAATAGTCCATTGTGGTGGAGACTTAATCCTAATCTACTTCAAAAGAAGGAATTGCTTTGATTATAGAAGATAACTTAAACCAATTTATACAAGCATCAAAAGACCAGGATATTCCTATAGATATATTATGGGCCTCCACAAAGGCGGTAATTAGGCGCATTCTGCTAAATAAAGCCTCTTACTTCAAGAAATTATATCATAAAAGGGAGTCTGAATTGAGCAAGAAAATATCAGAATGGGAGAATAAACTGCAGATCAAATATGATAGCGAGATAGAATCGCAGTTAGTTAAGATACAGAAAGATTATTTATCTCTACAGGCAGATAATTTATCAGCTCATGAAACCAAAATGCTGGCCAAATATTCCGATTGGGTTCAATGCCCGTCTAGGTTCTTGGCTAGGCTAATTAATCAGAATAAACCATCACACATTTTCTCTCAAATTTCTTATCAAGACAAACTCTACCATGATACACAGGATATTATAAAAATCTTTCAAAAAATTTACACTGAGCTCTATAGCTCACCTAATGACCCTATTGATTTTTTCGTGCTATATGATACCCTTAAAGAATTATCTTTCCCAAAACTAAATACGGATCAATTTCACTTGTTAGATAAAGAAATTACTTCTCAGGAAGTCTTGGATGTGATCAATAACCTCAAATTGAATAAGGCCCCGGGTCCTGATGGATTCACAGCAGAATTCTACAAATTATATCCCAACAAGTTCTCACAGGCTTTATATTTGATTTATAATCATATTCTCCACCAGGGTGTAAGTGATCCCATTTCAATGCATCTAAGACTATTCTTATCCCTAAAGGTAAAGCAGATTCTACCAAACCGGAAAATTTTAGACCCATATCCATTATTAATGTAGACTTAAAGATCTTGGCCCAAATTTTTGCCAATATACTTAAAGTACTGCTACCTAGTATAGTCTCTAAAGAACAATCGGGCTTCATTAGAAATAGACAGACCTCAGATCATACTCTAGCTTTAGAAGCTATGATAACTTTCTCGTCTTTAGCTAGGTACCCCTGTACACTCTAGCAATAGATGCTTCTAAGGCCTTCGATAGAATGAGTATGAAATTTTTACTCTCTATTCTACCTCTATTTAACTTTCCTACATCGCTCACAAAATTTATTGAGACCATTTACCACAAAGCCTATACAACACTACATATTAATAATGGTATATCTGAGAGGATTAACATAATTAATGGTACGAGACAAGGTTGCCCTCTCTCTCCTTTATTATTTAATCTATATATAGAGCCTCTCTTCCTTCTTATTAAACAAAAACTCATCAGATCATCCCCAAGCTATTTAGAACTAGTATCCCCTCTCGGCATTTGCGGATGATCTAAATATTTACCTCTCTTTACCAAATGACTTAGAGAAAATCATGAAATCCATTAATATCTTCTCTAAATTTGCCAACTACAAAGTTAACAAAAACAAATCTCAAATTTTTCCGGTTAATATCACATCACCATATCCCTAAATTTTTCCTCTGATGTTATTCCAGTTAATTCAAGTCTTACCTGGGGGTAACTTTCTCAACTGATCAATCTATTTCGTATCAGGAGAACATTTCTTCTCTTTGGAAGGAGGTGCAATGGGATTTAAAGAGATGGTCTCAACTTAAGCTTCCCTTTATGGCACGTGCAACTATTATAAAATGAATATCCTTCCCAGATTCTTGTATATTTTCAACTCGACTAATTCGATTATCCTCTATACTTTTCAATAAATTACACTCAACCTTCTCTAAGTTTATTTGGTCTCCTAAATCGGTGAGAATTTCAGATTCTAAACTTCGGATTTGGGTGGTATTTCTCTTCCTGACTTCAAACTTTACTATGATATTATTCAAAGTAGTAGAATTATTAAGATAGCAAACTATATTAATACCTCAGATGCCTGGCACCCTAACTGGGTATTACTTTACTTCAATTATATTAGTTCCCTTAAATTCAATCCATCCGCTTTACCTTTCTTGAGCAAAGTTAGTCTAGACAAATATAAAATCTTTTATGGCCTGAAATATAACGTTATCAGATTTCATAAGCTGTTGTCTTCGCTAAAACTTTTGCATTCTCTCTCAGCCAATACATCTAAATCCCAATTTAACTCTAAATGGTAACTTGATAAATCTGGACAATTTCCCCCTTATTAAGGATAAGTGCATGGCAGACTTTTTCTTAGTCAAACATCTGAAGTTATCCGAGATCAGGCAAACCTTCAATTTATCCAATAAATATACTTTAATAACTAGACAAATCTTTGAACTATTGAATCCATACTATGATCATCCTGACTTATCTAGAGAAAAAAATCGAAATTGCCAAGGTTATTTGGAAACTTCTTCTAAAAAGAAAATGACTTCCAATGTATATAAGTTATTAATCTCTATCAGATCTAACAATTTGCCAGTATTTTCTAAATTCTGGTCAGATAAGGACCAGTATAACTCCGCACTAATGAAAGAGGCTTTCAAATCAAGTATTAAATATATCCCTTTAAAAAATTATTTTATACTCATGATCACCAATAATGTGTATTTATCACCTGCAATCATTAATAAAATTCACCCCAACTCGTCTTCTCTGTGTCCATTTTGTAAGGATCAAGCAGCCGATTTATATCACATTTTCTGGAGCTGCAAATGTGTGTACAGACTATGGTGTGCCCTTAAAGTTATTCTGGAGAAAATGGGATACGAAAAATCAACACTTTCTTGGCAATTTGCTTTATTACATATCCCTCCTGATAATATTACTAAAGCTCAGCTCAAGGTGGTGATTTCAATTGTCATATTTATCAAATATTATATCTCATTGCATTGGAAGTGCCAAGCCGCACTAACATGGGAAGGTCTAAAGGAATTGGTAATTAGGCATATTAGGGCACAAAAGTATCTCTTTTATAAAGGTAATCACAAGTTCTGTTCTGAAAATTTTTGGAATGTATTCTTTGATTGTCTTTTAACCTGAAACACTTTTCATTTTTGTATTATATCTCCTTAATGTATTATCTGTTGTATATATTGTGAATGATATGGGCAATGTATAGTTGTATATAGTTTTTGTTGATGTTTGTACAGTGTTCTTCTGTGGTTTGTATTGTTTGTCTATAAGATAATAAAATAAAAAGATTTTCAAAAAAAGAACTTTACTTATCAGGAGAGACTGAAAGCCATATCCCTATACTTTGTGTTTTCTACCCATATATATATATATATATATATATATATATATATATATATATATGTGTGTGTGTGTTTTGTGTGTGTGTGTGTGTGTGTGTGTGTGTGTGTGTGTGTGTGTGTGTGTGTGTGTGTGTGTGTGTGTGTGTGTGTGTGTGCAATCCTTCACCATCTCTCATTCATCCACATTGTCTTACTATGTAATCTCTTACATCTCACAAAGAAAATATATGTTATTCTAACTTAGTTTCCTTGAAAACCTTTAGGCTGTTTGTCAACTACAGGACTAGTTCTAAAGACTCTACCAATTAAGAACAGATTCCAATAATTAATATACCCTTTTATAGATACAATGCATTCTGGCATAGAGCCTGAACAAGTGGAAAGTTCTACAAATGAAATGGGGACACTGTCAGCGGTCTATGCTGCAGATTAGTTCACAGTAAATGATAGGAAGAGTAAACAACCAATCAGAACTCAAAAGGATGGGGTACAGAGAGGTCACTTTACTTCATTAAATGACAAGTGCTGCCCAGCACAGTTTTGTTTTGTCCTATTACTTGACATTACAGAAAACTTACCTCCAAGAAGGCAGATGGCTTTGACATGGGAAAGGAGTGGGAAGAAATATTATTAGGGGGATGATAATACATACTGGTATTTTTTAGCATTACAAATATCCGTCTCCTGTAAACTTGAGCAGCAGAATAACCTAACGAGTTTTTGTGCCATCATTTTTTAATGTTGGCTAGGGTGGCACAGTGGCACAGCAGATAATGTTGTCACCTCACAGCAAGAAATTCCCTGGTTAAGTTCTTGGCTAAGGTGTCTTCTGTGCAGAGTCTGCATTTCCTCCTATGTTCACATGGGTTTCCTCTCACATTCCAAACACATGCAGTAAGTGGATCGGCTCCTCTAAACTGGGCATATGTGTGAGTATGGATGCAAGTGTGTGGTGTGGTGTGGAAGAATTACAGTGGCAGGGCTAGCAACCTGGCAATGTAAACCTTGGGTCTAGTTGATTTTCACTGTTGAAGTGACACCCTATGTGGAAAAAGGGGTTATAGATGGATCTTTTTATATTGGCTGCATTTGCTTAATTAAATACCACAGCTTGTTGTTAATGTTGGAACTTAAGTTAAGCAGAATTCAGTTTTAATGTAAATTATTAAAGAATGTTACCCAATAGTTTGTCTTGCAGCTGGTATTTGAAGGATATTCGTAGCCTCCTGGACATACCTAAAGTACTAAACTTAAGTTTAATTGCCACTTTGTTCTTATTTTTATGTATTGTCTAAGGGCTGCTTTTGATTTCTTTATAGACCCTATCTGTCTTTCCTAATGGCTTAGATGTTATCCAGACATGTTTCGATTTTGAGCTTATATTCTGGTAATACACTATTTGCATCTTATGTTATTCACTTGTAGTAATAATACTACTATTAAGCTGAAAAGATTGACAATACGTTCTCAGCTGGTAGTGATCCCAGGTTAACAAACAGAATGTTGGAACAATGATGATACTGACACATAATGGTGTTTTTGTTATGGCAGATGGGGAGTGACACCTCACATGTCAGCAAGCCTTAAATGGAGGAAAGATAGTGGCTTGCACATGAATGGTCAGATCATGTGTTATTAAATCAATTTAAAATTATAGCTGCAAAGCTCAACCATAACCTTGAATAGGACAGCTGGGTATAGATGAATAAATGAATGAATGAATGAATGAGTAGTGAAGGAATGAATGAATTGTAAAGAGAATGAAAAAAAGTACCCTTGTGGTTATGATTTTGGAAGCATGGCTTAAAGCTGTGAAGTTGTTGCCTGTCCTGGATTTGGAAAGAAGGTTTAAGAAAGATGATCATTAATGGTGAGATTTGTTTGTTTATTATAATGACAGCAGCAGCAAATTTTGAAGAAATGTTTATTAATCACCATGAATGATCCCTTGCCAGTTTTAGAAACAAATTTGCACAACAGCAGACTGTAAATGTAGATAAAATAATTTATTTTAAACATACTGGCTTCATCCAGTTGATTTTTCTTTAATTCCCGCAAAACTCTGTTATGTTTCCCCTGGATAATAATTAAACCATTACATTTTGTACTTTATTTCTCTGGGGCTTCAGTGCATTATGTTGAAATACAGTTGCATGTGTATTAAAACAGAGAGAAAGCTTATTTCTTCCTAAAATAAATTACTTATGAAAAGAGACCGGAATTTAAAAGCTGCCTACTTACCAAGTAAAGCACTTTTAAATCATAGGGAAAAAGAAGAGTCTTGGAAGCAATCAGAGACAAATTCAAAATACATTAGTGACACCTTGTGGCCAATAGTGATAAAGCAGCTAGTATAGCTCAGTTGTGTACCACAGTACATATAAGCATAGGTAGTTAAAGCAAGATGTACAGAAACAGAAATAAACTAAATGTTATGCCGAATATTGCATGACATTATACAGTGCAACAGGTTTTAACTCTGTGTTTATTCCTGCTAAAATATATTTAATGCCCCTTAGCTCAGCTATGATTTAGGACTGAATGATACACTGAATACAAATTCTAAAGAAAACGAATGATAACAGAGTCCTGTTTTGCCATTGACTTATTAAGCCCAGAGTTAAAGTTTTTTTTTCTGGGTATAGTCTTGCAGTCTTTAACTACAAAGAGAATCATGTAAGATATGATGTAATAGCTGTGCAGGCAAAAATAAGTAGACTGCATCATGATTGATCCCAGCTGCAGACGGAGGACTGGAAGTTGTTATGCTTCCCAAGCACTGTTGAACAAGTCACTTAGTTCAGCCTTTGGTCAAGTGACTTACATGGAACATTTGTTTTGTTCCTTGACTAGTGGTTCAGCACATAATAGCTCCTTGCAACCAAGATCAGAAGGCCATTAGTTGTAGTCAAGTACCACGTGTCTGAAGTCATATCTGAATATTGATCTTACATTACAACTTGAGGGGTTTGCTGTAGTCCTGAAATGTAGCTATCAAGTAAGACATTAAACCAAGTTCCTGACTATCTATGGCAATTTGCAAAGAACAAGGATATCAACAAGTTAAATATAATGATACAGAAAAAAAAATCACTTAAAAAGTAATTGCAATGCCAACAAAAGGAACAAAAGCATAAATTAGATATATTCCTACCATATTTTCCTAAATAATGCATGTAAGACCTAGAATAAAATGTAAACAATCAAAGCATTAGTCCTTCAACCAATACAGGACCTCAGTGTCTGTTTTTAATCCTTGCAGCTCCCTAACACCATGCTGCTACAAATATCAAAGAAACCTAGTTATTATTATATCCATCTGAAACAATGCATCATACAGCAGTACCCCAGAGATCTGTGTCCAGTCATGTCAGCTGCTAACAATGTATCATGTAGCTCTGTATCCCAAGCCCCAAGCCTACCTGATTTGTAAGTCTCCCAAACAGCATTCTGCATCAAAGACAGCCCAAAATGCTTCCTTTTATCATACAGATTTCTCTCTCAGCTATGCCACCAGTGGTTGGGGTTCATTTAGCATCACAAACCACAGATCACTGTGGGGGTGGGATGCAGTATACGATGGTCATCTCCCCCACCACAAAGAGGCTTGACATCCTTTTAGAGATGCTGCCTTCTTTTAGTTGGAGGTTATTCAAGAAAATGTTATTTTGAATCAAATTTTCAAATTCAAGATGCCTAACATAAAGTAAAATCATTAAATAACAAGTAGCAAAAAAAAAATAACATTGGTACGACACATCGAACTTTTAATATACAATTAATTCATTCATGCCTGCCAGGAACTGAGTTCATATAGCATGGAAAATATGCCTTTTGGCAGGCTAGATACTGATTGCCTTGTGCTAATAAAAATACAAAAAATCAAAGAAATGATTTGAATTTATCTAGAAAAATTAGTTTTGCTTCATTTATTGAATTAAAAGTATTTATTTCACATTGAAGAAGTTTAATCTCAACAATGAATGCTGCAGATTCAGTACGACATTTAAGTTACATTGTTACAAAGTAGTGTGATTTTGGGCCAGATTCCCTAAAGTTCACAGAAGCTATTTGCAGACAGCACAGTATACCAAAGGAAAGCTTCAGTGCACTTGGTACGGATGTGATTCCAGAAGGCATGCTGAAGTTAGACCGAGTACTCAGATACTCAGCATAGGATAATTAGGGATTCTGTGCATGTTGGTATGATTCCAAAACACAGTGTGTGCACACAATGCTACTCAAATGCATCGAACAGCAACGCTGACTCCATTTCTGAAATCCTTGGCACATACTTTCCAGACCACAAGAAATTCAAATGATTACTATGGATTATGACAAAATCCAAGGCAAAACATTAAAAAAAAAAAAAAAATATATATATATATATATATATATATATATATATATATATATATATAAATGCAGCCTTCTGTTAATATACTGCAAAGGGCTGCAGTGATGCAAGCCATAAATGAGGATGTGGCTGTGCGTCCTAGAAGGCATCCGGCTAGAGTCAAATCAAGGCTGCAACTTCACCAGTTGTCAGACCAACAAATAATTGACAGATATAGTCTAGACAGACAATTGGTGCAGGCTGACTGCAACATGTGGACCCCACGCATGTCTGTGCAGACCCTGTGAGGAAATCTCATGCCCCCCGAAACCAAAATGCATCTCAGCCTGGGTGTACGTGCATCTGGGATATTCCAGAAGCACATGGGAGATGCTCTGGGAGTATCACAGACATCTGCCAGTCATATCCTGGCAAAATTCCTGGAAACAATGTGCATCAAGGTGGATGACTGCATACACTTTCCATCCACCCCCATAGAGAACCATAATACACCAGTTCTATAACATCACAAACTTTTACACATGTACTTGGTGCAATAGATTGCATACACATGCCTATTAAGGCACCAGTACATTCTGAAGCAAGCTGATACATAAACAGAAGGGGATGGCCATCCATCAACTGCCACGTTTTGTGTGCAACAGGTGGCACCATAACAAACATCATGGCAACACACCCTGGAAGGATTCACAATGCAACCATTTGGAGAGAAAGTAGACTGAGGGCTGCATTCTAGTAAGGTGAAATACCTGAGGGACTGCTTCTGGGTGAGTACAGGAGCACAGCTAAGATGCAAGTTAAGGATATGCCTCACAACAATATCCATGCTGACCAAAAGTGTTTTTATTCCCCACAACAGGGCACTGTGGTGACATATGCCATGGCTAATGATCCCATACTGTGAACCATCAACCCTGCACATAAGACCCACAATAGAGCATATGCAACAACCAGAAGCACCACAGAGCATGTGTTTAGTGTATTGAAAGATAGGTTCAGATGCCTGGAAACATCCGGGGGTGCAATGCAATACACACCTGAAAAATCAACAAAGATGATAACAGTGTGCACTATGCTGCAAAAATGATAGCTTTTCCAGTTGTAGGTGTGGGTGAACTGCCCCAAGAACCCCAAATAAGTAAAGATGACATCCCAGAGGTATCAGAGTAGGAGCAGAAGGACACAGGGGACAGAAGACCCAGGCAGAAGTAATGTAGAGTGTGACCACAAGCGCAGGCCCAGGCAACACTGCAACATCTGACCCAAATATTTGAGTCATGGCAAATATCATGTATATGAGTACACAGATTGAACATTGATATTCAGGTGTTGGCCCACCGCTGCAATACAGATTGCATCTAATGGCAAGTACCCACAAAATGTACACACTGAGCATCAAACATAGCATAATCATAACATATTCCAACATGAACATATGCAAATGTGTCAAAATAGGGATCATCAACTCAGTGCACAAATGACACAGGTATGCATACACACTCAGATTGTTGTATCACTGTATGGTAAACAATAAGGGACACACATTAGTGCTACACACATCTGTAGAGTATAATAACATGATAAAAGAGAAATCATGCAAGACATAATGCAGAATTTTTAATTTAAGAAGAAACATATCACAGTACAGTGGTATTTCAATAATATGAGCCAGCTATGTTTACTACACTGTTGGACAAACTCTAAAACAGTCTAGGCTGACCTCGCTGATGTCTCACACCATGGTCTGCTCTGCCCCAACCATGGACAGACACATCTTATACTGGTTGCTCCACAAAGGAGATGGATGGGGTTACAACACCATGTTGAGATGAAGGAGCATGACTGCAGGCTGAAGACCTTGTGACTGGCAGGACCACAGCACATGGGTTATCAGTTGAACTTTGTGCAAGTTAGCCCACAGACATTGATTATTGATGGTCAGTGGTGGTTCTGCAGACAGGTGGCCTGCCTCTTACAGGTTGCAATTTGCTGATCACAATCAGGGAATGCAGAATACTGCTGGTAATATGACACTGCTGCAGTACCTCAGAGACCAGGATTTCTACCAACCATGCCACAGCTAGCAGACTTTCATTATGAGTGGCCAATGCAGCTGTAATCTCACTGTGTCTGTGATGTTGTCCTTCATGCATGACACGTAGTTGGTGTGCCACATGATGTTTGGCACAGGCAAATGCACGGGCACTTGAACATTGCTATTGCTGTGACCGATCATTTGTCTGGAGCAGGAGATCGACACCCTTGGACACCTGACAATGCACAACATCTGCTCACCTATGTCTACCATGACTCCCTGTTCCTGGTTGTTGTGTGGAACTGCCAGCAGCAGTGCTGTCACCTATGGTGTGTTGGTCAACAGTCTCACCCTGTTCAACATCTACTGTGACAGCATCCTCTGAATGGCTAGACAAGTGGACCTCCACATCTGAAGATACATCTGCTGTAACATCACTGTCAAACTCATGGATGGACTCTCCAAACACCTCAAGGTCTTCTGTGCCAGTGGCCATACTACCATGCTGAGACATATCTTGAACACCATCATGATTGCTGGATGGGCTGCTGGATGATACAGATAGTCGATGTGCTACAAAATACAAATAAATCAGGACAATGTGCTTGCATCACATGATGGATATCATCAAAGGCATATGACATGTATACCTCACTGCAATGTTACAAATAATAATGACTTTACATGTTGTCTACTGTATGTATGTTTCATGGATTCTACACAAATGAAGTATATAATCTCTTTACATGGCCAATGTGCATGACATATGTGATGAATAAAAAGCAAAAAGAAAAACACACCTGGTTGTAACTTATGGGAAGGTGGTGATGTTGAACAGGGATGAACTTCAATGAGTGCAGGGAATAAAACAGCATTAGTGATCCCACCATTTATACCATTAACCAGGTGAATACAGTTAAAACAGAGAATGTGTGACATACACATACTGCATGTATGTGCACTTGAGGACATTGATGCAGACTGGTCTAGGAGTGGTAAGAAGGACACAGTATTGACTGAGATCAACTACAGGATTAACAGCAATGACAGGCAGAGTATGAAACATGCTTAATAACATACTACCTAACAGACTCCTGCTGTGGAGAGGTTATGAGTTGCACTATGGAACCTTCAGTGGGAAAGTGAAGAGAAAGACAGCACAGTCATGCATTTAGCAAAAAGAATACTGACAGCATCACATATACAGCACAGTAACATGGGCTGCACATACTCATGTGATGCATGTTGCACCTGTATACCAGATGGACCTGTATAGACAAATACTGACATAAATGTCAGATATTACATGTGCTACACGTTGAAAGCTATGACAATTTTGCTGTGACATACCTGGTCTGTCTGTACCTGAAAATGTACAGTGTGCCTCTCTACTGGATGTACCTATAGTGTACAATGGTAGGGGAAGCAACAATATAACAACAAACAGTACTGACATGAAATTATATTGAGGCAATAACAAGGTAGTGCTCACAGTAACAGTATAGGGACACTCACCTGCCAATCTGTGATTTAGTCCCGAAGTAGATGGACCTGTGAATATAAATCCAAACAGTATAACAGATGTAGTCTGGATTGTTCTGTCTGTACATCACTTGTATCAATACATCTCATTAGACTTATGTTCATCCCTGTGTGGATGTGTATGCATGGCTCAACTCTGCTGTTGTAAATCAAAAACAGCAATACATGAATATGCATGCTACAGCAATATGCAGTGATTGTCTCAATACACAGCCCCGTAATGGAAATAAAGACTTATATGCTTGTCCTGGAACTCCAGCTTCAATCCTACTACCAGGAATGTATTGTTTCCCTCTTGCTGTATGCAGTGAGACCAGAAATATTGTGATGTCATGGGGGGGGGGTCAGTGGTGGTCCATTTCTGGTGGCATCCCTTGCTCTCTCATAATGTGCCTCTCTGGCTTCACAAAAAGATAATTTTCAAGAACTGTTGTCTACAGGCTTCAATGAAGTGGTATAGCCTCCAATTGCATTGATCATGAAGGTGAAGTCCATCCAGATTTCATTTCTCCAAACAGTATTACCTGAATGGCCTAGGAGTCTCCTTTCATATTGGCCAAGAGCATCAATTATGATGTCATTTTCCTGGGTGGAGAAGTTTTCACCCTAGGATGGTTGGCCATCTGAAAGATAGTGATGGGCACATAATATTCATGTTTGAGCCCATTTATGAATTTTGTTCTGTGAACAGCATGTGTCAATATAGACAGTATACATTCCTGTGCAAAAAAATGTCTGTGTAACACCTTGTGTAATAAATACTAATGTGACATATTAAATGTAACAACAATGCCTTCATACATAACGTTGGCAAAATAAAATATCTTTAGAGTTGGAAAAGAACCCTTAACAACATGTATGCACTGCATGGAAGTCCAAAGACATTAACATCATGCCACATCAGTCCACCTACATGTCATATTTAAATACTATAAGTAACAATTTGAAGAACTTATGGAAAGCATCGGTAAACCTCAGGATTCTTAGCTAGGCCACAGACAGTATGGATGCTTAGTATGTTCAGCCAGTACAGATAATACTTAATTAAGAAGCATAATTGAAGACACATCCATAACAGCACATTTTTTAACAGTTTTTTTTAGGAAATATGATTTAAGAAATTTCTGTAATATCGTCATATACTTGATATGGAGAGTGTTGGAATCCATAGATTTCTGTAGTCACACCACATATTGCAAAAAATTATCAGTAAGAATTGTGGATGAGTCATAAATCATCCTTCATGTACTGTTAACATTTGCAACTGAAGTCTGTCTACACAGCTGGATATGGGACTGAAATAAACTATTTAAAATAACAACACCAGCATGCCTAACGTTCAAGACAACATAACTCCAGTAACTTATAACAACTTTTGTAAAAGATAATATTTTGAGTAAAAAATAATTTTAACATGTACCTTTTGAAATGACTAACGTTAAGAGATTTACTAATCACCAAAACAGAAATGCTACCAATTGTTGATGTACCTGTCACTCCGAATCACAGAATCAAAGTGCATCTTGTGTGCACCCACCTTTAAGTATCATTTGCACCATACATAATTAAAGAGGTTCATTAAAATTCTAGTTTTTGGAATCTCATTGGTGCACATCCAAGTAAATTGGCTTCATGCACCAAAACACCCAGGTGTACTGCTTAAACACTCAATAGGTATCAATAAATGGTACCATGTGTGGCATGTGCCTATTATCTTCCAATGATCTGATAATATGACATCAGCGCCACTTTCAAATATTGATTTTGATACATTTACTGATCAGACCATTGCTAGCTGCAAACTGAGTGTTACCTCAGTCAGTATTTCTCTGTGTTTCTATTTTCCATATTTCTTCAACTTGAGGATCATGATGGCTACTTCGAGGAGGCTGAGACATGTCCATGTGATCAACTGAACTGATGAGGAAATGACCCAGATGTTGACAGTGTATGCCAGATTGGAGCAGAGGATGAGAGCCACACCCAGGAACTATGCCATGATCGATGTGTGGAATTAGATTAGGAGGGAGCATTGATGGAGGATGGGGATCTACCACACTGAACTGCAGGTTCATCACCTCTATGATGACCTACATAGAAGGGTCATGGAAGAGCTTCAAAGGAGGGTCACAGAGATGCGGAGGCAGCCCATAGATCCCCACAGTAAGTATCAATATTCTATGCATACCTGAGCATCACTACAGATTTTATAGATATTTTCTCTCCCATATATATCAGATAAATGCTTTTATAACAATGTGCTAGCTGCTGTGGTACCTCCGCCGTGGTGCAGCAGTAGCATTGTTGCCTCACAGCAAGAGGTTCTCCCATTCAATTCTCGGCTGGAGTGCAGGGAGTGCCTTCTGTGTGGAGTCTGCATGTCCTCCCTGTGGATGGGTGGGCATTCGAAAGACATGTGTAAATGGGCATGCCTTCATTAAAGGTTGAACAGCGAGATGGCACCTCAGCATTCATGAAAATCTACTGCCAATCATTAGCGGACCATGTTGCAACCCCTAACCGGGAAAAGCCGAAAGACAAACAACAAGTGCTAGCTGCTGTGGCAATTAGCTCATGGCGCTAATTAAGTGGACTTGATAAGTACTGCCCTATTTACTGTGGGTTTGATTCCCATGTTGTTAATTTATTTAATAATGTGTATGATATCCATAATTATGTCCTTTGTACATGTACTTATGTTTTACAGCATCTAACTACATTATTTCCCATAGCCACTGTCCTTGTGCATCACAGATGCCTATAGCACTTAGGCCGTGGATGATTGCGCATTTCTTAGCTTTTCATTATAGTCCCACAGTATCACTTACTGCACTATTATACATTGGAATAAAAACATGTATATAACTTCATTGTATCATTCCTCCTAAAAAATTACTTTAAAAGGTAATGCCTGTCTGACTGCTTACACATATGTTTTCAGTTATGCATTGAAAGCTGTTATTTCTCTATAATAAAAGGTCTAATAATTGTTAGCATTTTCTATATTCATCCATTCTCCACAGGACTTCTTATAAATACCTGCAGTACCTGTTTTCTAAAATGAAACCCTTGCTGAAAGTTAACTTGATCTGTGAAGCAACCATCCAGCTTGTCTAAATTTTGGTCTGCTGTGGGTTCCCATCCACATATGGGAAACATATATCTGTACCAATTATCTTGGTTAAATTCACCCAGAGCATTTTTCAGAAGAACCATGTTCACACAGCTCTGATGGCTTAGTGGTTAACTGCTGTGATTATAGTGTACAGGGTCCTGGGTTCAAGACCTGCAAGGGCTGTTTGTTTATATTTTCTGCTTAAAACCTCAGCTTTGGCCAGCTAAGATCTAGCTGTATTCAACTGGATGTATAAGAGAATTTAAGTACCTTTTATCTGTACTTTTTTCAAACAATACAGCATTTTAATTGATTTATTTGTGTTGCATTGAATATTAACTGAACTGAAAGTTTTGACTCTGTTTTTTCAGTTAGTGCTTGTTCGATTTGTATTGCCTATTAGTAATTGCAGGCAAGGGTAGTCCCATTCATTGATATCCTGGCACTGCCTGTTTAAGTGGTACATTTTGGAATATTTTCTGCTTAAAAAATCAGCTTTGACCGGCTAAGATCTAGTTGTATTCAACTGGATGTATAAGAGAATTTAACTACCTTTTATCTGCACTTTTCTCAAATAATACAACATTTTAATTGATTTATTTGTGTTGCACTGAATATTAACTGAACTGGAAGTTTTGACTCTGTTTTTTCAGTTAGTGCTTGCTAGATTTTTATTGCCTGTTAGTAATTGCAGGCGGGGGGTAGTCTCATTCATTGATATCCTGCCACTGCCTATTTAAGTGGTACATTTTGGAATATTTTCTGCTTAAAACCTCAGCTTTGGCTTGCTAAGATCTATATGTATTCAACTGGACATATAAGAGTATTTAAGTACCTTTTTTCTGCACTTTTTTTTCAAATAATACAGCATTGTAATTGATTTATTTGTGTTGCATTAAATATTAACTGAACTGGAAGTTTTGACTCTGTTTTTTCAGTTAGTGCTTGCTAGATTTTTATTGCCTGTTAGTAATTGCAGGAGGGGGTAGTCTCATTCATTGACATCCTGTCACTGCTTATTTAAGTGGTACATTTTGGAATATTTTCTGCTTAAAACCTCAGCTTTGGCCAGTTAAGATCTAGCTGTATTCAACTGGACGTGTAATAGAATTTAAGTACCTTTTATCTGCACTTTTTTTCAAATAATACATCATTTTAATTGATTTATTTGTGTTGCATTGAATATTAACTAAACTGGAAGGTTTGACTGGGTTTTTCAGTTAATGCTTGCTAGATTTTTTATTGCCTGTTAGTAATTGCAGATGAGGGTAGTCTCATAGGTTCATAGGTTCATAGGTTGGTACTAGGCTATCAGCCCTAGGGCCTATACAAGCCTAGCCATAACAATTCCCTGGCTATTTCTTCCCACATTATTTACTTTCCTGGACCCCTGTCTAGCAGGGCGACTGACGTGATCCCTAGGGTGAATTTCCTTTCTCCCATCCAATCGTCAAGGTTCCTCTTGAAGAGGTCCAAAGAGGCACTCTGCTTGACATGTATGGGCAATCTATTCCAGAGTCTGGGGAGTCTCTGGGTTAGGAACTTATCCCTCCAGCATGTTTTGTTTATTGTGATGACAAGGTTTAGATCCCTGGAGCGTGTAGCTCTGAGGGATTGGGATTTCTTTAAGTGTAGCATGTCCAACAGCTCTGGGTTTGACATGGCCTTGTATGTTAAGCAGAGATCACCTCTGAGCATACGATATGTGACAGAGTATAGCTGGAGTTTTTTAAGGCGGTCAGCGTAGGGCATCTGCTTTAGGCCTGTGATTCTTTTAGTGAGGTATTTCTGAGGCCTTTCTAGTTGTTGCAGATGTCTTGAGAGGTACTTACCAAATGGGGCATTGTATTCTATAATGGGTCTAATGAGGGATGAGTACAGTGGGACAATGACCTCCTTTTTCTGGATGAAAAGCCCTTCGTGATGAGGTGTGCCACATAGAAGGATTTCCTGACTGTTGTGGCGATGTGGTTATCGAAGGTGAGACCACTGTCCACCTGTGTCCCTAAGTCTCTTATCACACGTTCTGTGTTTAGTGTACTGCCACCTATATGGTAATTCATGGATACATGTTTTTTCCCAAAGGGGATAACAATACATTTCTTGGCATTGAGCTTGAGCCCATGGCTCTGGCACCAAGCATCTGTTTCTGTAAGACCCTTTTGTAGAGTATCCACATCATTTGGGGATTCAATAATGGCTCCCAGTTTGCAGTCATCTGCAAACTTTGTTAGCCAGAGTCCCTTAGTGTTGACCTGTACTTCAGAGAAGTAGATGCCAAACAAGAGCGGCCCCAGGACTGAACCCTGAGGTACTCCACTTGTCACTTGTCTGGAGCTGGATTTGGAGTCGGCTACTTTTATAGTGTGGGTTCTATCAGTAAGCCATTTAGCAACCCATTGGGTGACATAGGGATTAATGCCCAACTTAGTAAGTTTGTCTATGATTCCAGAGTGGGGATGGTGTCAAAGGCCTTGGCAAGGTCTAGATAGGCTGTGTGGACCACCTTACCCTTGTCCATGGCTCTGGAGACTGATTCAAAGAAGTCAATCAGGTTCAGGAGACAAGATCGGCCCTTCACAAACCCAAACTGGGTGGGGTCCAGTGTTTGAAGGTTGCCAATGTCTTTGTTTATAAGTTCCATGATAATACGCTCCATGGCCTTGCAGATAAGGCTTGTCAGACTGATGGGACGGTAGTTTCCGGGATCCAAGGTGGATCCCCCCTTGTGGATTGGGATAACTGTAGCTCTGCGCCACTCAGTGGGCATGAAACCTGAGGTGAGGCTATGATTAAACATGACACTTAGGTGAGGTGCCAGTTCATATTGCAGTTCATGTAGTACACAGCCCGGGATGTCATCTGGTCCCATGGATGCTGTATTCTTGGCTTTAGAGAGTGCGTTTTGTACCTGTGTGGCCGTTATTACTGGAATTTGGCAATCTTCCGGTATTGAGATGGGCCATTTAGGAGGTGAGAGGGGGCTGAAGTTGGCACTGAATCGATCTGCCAGGATATTGGCAATATCCTTCGGATCAGTATATTTAATGCCATTCTGTTTTAGCTCAGAGCAGATCTGAGCATTGCCATTTAGATTCTTGACATAGTTATAGAATGCTTTGTGGTTGTCTTTGGAATCTTTGGCAATTTTATTTTCATAACTAGCTTTGGAGGATTTTATGAGGCATCTCAGTTTCTTACTGAGGCTAGTAAGGGAGTTTTTTGCATCCTGGGATTTTCCTCTTTTCTGCAAAAGTTTCTTCCTTTTGTTGTAAAGTTTGTTTATGGCAGGCGACCACCAGATTGGCTTCCTTTTTTTGGATGAGAGCATTTTGGTTCTATTTGGGATGGCACGATTCATGCATGAGTGGATGTGCTCGTACAGTGCCTTAGTGTAGGATTCAGCAGTTGAAGTTTCAGTTCCCGTCTGCATGGGTGTCATGAAGTTTGTCACTTCTGACTTGAGTAGCATGAAGTTGGCTTTGGAGAAGTTATTTATGGTGGTTTCTTTACTGGGGGGTGGGGGTGGGATGTGGATGTTAAGGGTGATTAGCTTATGGTCAGACCTGACTAACGAGGGGGTGACCATAGGTATGTAGCATTGATTTCCCATGTTGGTAATGACCAGGTCTAGGATATTGGAGCCCCTGGTGGGACTATGGATTAGTTGATCCAGGGCGTTGGAATTTATGAATTCCAAGAACCATTGCCCAAAGGTGTTGGGACATGAGTAGTTTTCCCAGTTAATGGCAGGGTAGTTAAAATCACCCAGTATTAGGGTGTTTGGTTCTATCTTAATATTTTCCAGTATGTTTAGAAAGGTGTAGTGAGAATCTTGGGGTATGGTGGGGGATCTGTAGCAAGCTACAATTTGGATTGCAGTCTTACCTAGTGTTAGTTGCACTTGGAGAATTTCAGACACATTGTGTTGGCCAACTAGCCTGGTGGTGTGAATATCCTTGGTGAATATTGACACTCCTCCACCTTTAGTGTTTCCGGTCCTGGTTTGGTGGCGAAAAGTGTGGTAAGAGTTGTAGCCTGGTATTGCAGGGGTGCTCTCTGGAGCCTTGAACCAGGTCTCAGTTACTGCACAGATATCGATGTTCTCCATTTTTAGGAGTGCCTCGAGAGAGTGCATTTTGAGGTTTAGACTTCTAGCATTGAGTAGCATTACCTTCAGATTTTGCATGCTTGTACCTGTTATGGTGGTGGTTTTGTCCTTTGAAGTTTGCCTAAAAAAGGCACTATAGGGTGGCAAGAGCCTTAGCCAGTAACCTGAATCCCAGGGGCGACAGGTGCAGACCATCTCTGGCAAAGCATCATGGTCTGTCAATCATGTCATCCCAGGCAGACAGATACTGGATCCCCTTTGAATGACACCATAAGCAGCCAATTGTTGAAGTCAATCATTTTATCCTTATATTGTGGTATCATTCTGGGCGAAGGCAGGATGCTACTCAGGGCTAGGGTCATACTTGCCTGGGCCACATGATCCGAGAGCTCTTCCATGTCTCTTTTCATGTAGTCCAGGGAGGTACGTCTCAAGTCATTCACTCCAACATGGACAATGACAGAGTCATATTTGTACTTGTTGTGGAGTGACTTGAGTGCATGCGTTATGTGGCGGATTCTGGCACCCGACAGGCAGCTGACTGTAATTTTTTCCTTATTCAACCTGGTGAGAGGGACATCAGTGTGCCAGACTATAGAGTCACCTATGACTAAAGTGTTAGGTACATTGTCTTGCCTTAGGTGCTGTTGCTGGGTGGCATACTGGTGTTGTGAACTATGTGACACATTGGTTGTGATTGGTGTTTGTCTGCGTTTCAGCTTCAGAGGTCTTTGTTGCTTGGGCAGGTTAGAGTTAAGGGCCTCTGCATATGTGGATTTAGTGTTGCTATATGTGGGTGTTGGTGGTGTGGGTTTAGAAGGGCTATGTGTTGCTTGAGGTGTAGTGTGGGTGTTAACCTTCTCCTCTTGACTGTTTAGCACAATCTTGGGTGGAGAGAGCTTTGCTTCCATTTTGGCTATGTAAGTGCATCTCTCACAGGTTGTAGTGTTGGGTAGTAGGAGGAGAGGGTTGCCTGTGTACATGAGGCAATTGCTGCATTGCCCCAGTATGCCCAGATTCACCAGGTGGACAGGAGAAATCACCGGAAGCTGACCCTTGGACATGCCTGGTTTGGGGCTTTTTTTTTTCTTTGTAAAGTATAGGAGCTGTTTCCTTAGCAAGGTGTTTGTATGAGTTTAAGGCTTCCTAGTGCTTTCCAGCAGGTATTAGAGAAAGTGCTAGTCACAGTCTCTTTCATTGATATCCTGTTACTGCCTATTTAAGTGGTACATTTTGGAATATGTTCTACTTAAAACCTCAGCTTTGACTGGCTAAGATCTAGCTGTATTCAACTGGACATATAAGAGAATTTAAGTACCTTTTATCTGCACTTTTTTCAAATAATACAGCGTTTTAATTGATTTATTTGTGTTGCATTGAATATTAACTGAACTGGAAGTTTTCACTCTGTTTTTTCAGGTAGTGCTTGCTAGATTTTTATTGCCTGTTAGTAATTGCAGGTGGGGATAGTCTCATTCAGTGATATGCTGTCACTGCCTATTTAAGTGGTAAATTTTGGAATATTTTCTGGTTAAAACCTCAGCTTTGGCTGGCTAAGATCTAGCTGTATTCAACTGGATGTATAAGAGAATTTAAGTACCTTTTATCTGCACTTTTTTCAAATAATACAGCATTTTAATTGATTTATTTGTGTTGCATTGAATGTTAACTGAACTGGAAGTTTTGACTCTGTTTTTTCAGTTATTGCTTGCTAGATTTTTATTGCCTGTTAGTTATTGCAGGCAGGGGTAGTCTCATTCATTGATATCCTGTCACTGACTATTTAAGTGGTACATTTTGGAGTATTTTCTGCTTAAAACCTCAGCTTTAGCCGGCTATGATCTAGCTGTATTCAACTGGAAGTATAAGAGAATTTAAGTACCTTTTATCTGCACTTTTCCAAATAATACAACATTTTAATTGATTTATTTGTGTTGTATTGAATATATACTGAACTGGAAGTTTTGACTCTCTTTTTTCAGTTAGTTCCCCACCCAACCTCCCTGTTTTTGTTTTGGTGTTAATCTTGGTGGCTTTGAAACTGCCCGCCCCTCTTGTAAATTTGTGTTTGGATACTGCTTCTGGGCCCATCTCAATTGCTCACTCAACTGAGTGCAGTGAGATAATATTCTGATTTCCTGCCTTTCCTGTAACTGGTCTAGACTGTTTGTAGGCTTCTGAGTCCCCAAGCCTTTCTGTGTTGAGGGAAGCCTTCTAGCTTAATTTTATTTCTTAGAACTAGACAGTTTTCTAGTTTCAGCTCTCAAATCTTTTTCTTTGAACTCAGCACTTGTTCAGAACTTGTTGTAAGCACTAAATAAGCTGCAAATTACTACAGCATTCAACTTTCCTCACATTTCTAAAGGAAAGCAGTTTTTAGTACTTAATAAATAAGCACCTATCCAGGCATGTCTAAGGGTCAGCTCCTGGTGATTTCTCCTGTCTACCTGATGAATCTGGGCATCTTGGGGCAATGCTGCAATTTCCTCATGTACACAGACAAACCTCTACCCCTACCACCCAACACTACAACCTGTGAGAGATGCACTTATCTAGCCAAACTGGAAGCAAAGCTCTCTTCACCCAAGACAGGACTAGACAGTCAAGAGGAGAAGGTAAACACTTGCACCACACCACACTCATCACATAGTCCCTCAAAACCTACACCACCGAAACACACACATAGAAACACAAAACACACACCTACATTCGCTAAGGCTCTCAATAAAAACCTGCCCAAGCATCAGGGACCTCCAAAGCAGAAGCACAAACAAACTCCACCCCCCAACACAACCCAAATGACACATAGCCCACAAACTCAGTCCCACTCAACCACAGCCCATAAGACATAACAACCAGTTCAGTTAATATTCAATGTGACACAAATAAATCAATTAAAATGCTGTATTATTTGAATAAAGTGCAGATAAAAGGTACTTAAATTCTCTTATACATCCAGTTGAATACAGCTAGATCTTAGCTGGCCAAAGCTGAGATTTTAAGCAGAAAATATAAACAAACAGCCCTTGCAGGTCTTGAACCCAGGACCTGTACACTATAGTCACAGCAGTTAACCACTAAGCCATCAGAGCCGTGTGAACATGGTTCTTCTGAAAAATGCTCTGGGTGAATTTAACCAAGATAATTGGTACAGATATATGTTTCCCGTATGTGGATGGGAACCCACAGCAGACATAACAATGTACCCAACACACTAGTCATAGATGACTCTATAGTCAGGCGCACTGATGTCCCACTCATCAGGCTAAACAAGAAGAAAGTTACTGTCAGCTGCCTGTCATGTGCCAGGATCCACCACATAATGCACACACTCAGGTCACGCCACAACAAGTACAAATATGACACTGTCATTGTCCATGTTGGTGTGAATGACCTGAGACGTACCTCACTGGACTACATGAAAAGAGACATGGAGGAGCTCTGTGATCTTGTAGCCCAGACAGGTATGACCTGAGTAGGTCCTGCCATCACCCAGAATGATACCACAGTAAAAGGACAAAATGATTGACTTCAACAATTGGCTAAGTTTCTGGTGTTATTCTAAGGGGATCCAGTATTTGTCTGCCTGGGGCAACATGATCGACAGACCATGATGCTTTGCCAGAGATGGCCTGTACCTGTCACCCTTGGGATTCCAGATACTGGCTATGGCTCTTTCCACCCCATAGTGCCCTTTTTAGGCAAAGTTCAAATGACAAATTCACCACCGTAACAGGTACAAGCAAGCAAAATCTGAGGGTAATGCTACTCAATGCTAGAAGTCTAAACCTCAAAATGCACTCAATCGAGGCACTCCTTAAAATGGAGAACATCGACATCTGTGCAGTGACAGAGACCTGGTTCAATTATCATGCTATAATTCATACCACACCTTTTGGCCACCTAACCCGGAATAAAACACTAAAGGTGGAGGTGTGTCCATATTCATTAAGGATATCCACACCTCCAGGCTAGTTGCACAGCATAATGCATACGAGATTATCCAAGTGCAACTAACTCTGGGCAAGACTGCAATCCAGATTGTAGCTTGCTACAGACCCCCCACCATGCCCCAGGATTCCCATTCCTCATTTCTTGATACACTGGAAAGTATTAGGGTACAACCCAACTCCCTAATAATGGGCGATTTCAACTACCCCACCATTAACTGGGAAAACTACTCATGTATCAACTCTTTTGCTCAACGTTTTTTGGAATTCATAAATTCAAATGCATTGGATCAACTTATTAACACTCCCACCAGGGCAGCAATATCCTAGACCTGGTCATTACCAACATGGGCAACCGGTGTTCCATACAAGAGGTCAATTCCTCGTTGGTCAGATCCAACCACAAGCTAATCACCCTAGACATCCACATCCCACCCCCACCCCCATTTAGGGAAACCACCGTAAAAAACTTCTCCAAAGCCAACTTCACACTTCTTAAGACAGAAGTGGCAAACTTCATGACACCCATGCAGACAGACAATAGAATTACGACTGCTGAATCCTACACAAATGCACTTTATAAGCACTTACATGAGTGCATGGATCATGCTATCCCTAATAGAACCAAGATGCTATCCTTCAAAAAAAGGAAGCCAATCTGGTGGTCCTCTGCCATAAACAAACTCTACAACAGAAGAAAGAAACTGTTGCAAAAAAGAGTAAAATTCCATGACTGGAGGAACTCCCTGGTCAACCTCAGTAAGAAGCTGAGATCTCTCATAAAATCCTCCAAAGCTAGTTACGAAAACAACATTGCCACTGACTCTAAAGACAACCAGAAATCATTCTATAGCTATGTCAAGAATCTCAATGACAACACTCAGATCTGCTGTGAGTTACAGTACAATGGCACTAAATATACAGAACCAACTGATATTGCTAACATCCTGGCAGATAGGTTCAGTGCTAACTTTACCCCCTCTCACCCCCTAGAGGGCCCATCTCTATACCGGAAGAATGCAAAGTTCTTGTAATCATGGCTGCACAGGTAAAAAACACACTCTCCAAAGCCAAGAACACAGCATCCCATGGGACCTGACAATATCCCAGGCTGCGTTCTACATGAACTACAGAATGAAATGGCACCCTACCTAAGTACCATGTTCAATCATAACCTCACCTCAGGCTTTGTGCCCATTGAATGGCGCACCGTGATGGTTATCCCACTCCACAAAGGGGGAGCCACGATGGACCCCGGGAACTACCGCCCCATCAGCCTGACGTGCCTGGTCTGCAAGGCCATGGGGCATATCATCATGGAACTCATAAACAAAGATATTGGTAATCTCCAAACTCTGGACCCTACCCAGTTCGGATTTGTAAAAGGCAGATCATGTCTCCTAAACCTGATTGACTTCTTTGAAGCAGTTACCAAAGCCATAGATGAGGGTAAGGTGGTTCACACAGCTTATCTAGATCTCGCCAAGGCTTTTGACACCACCCCCCACTCTGGAATTATAGATAAGCTCACTAAACTAAGTATAAATCCCTATGTCACAAGATGGGTTGCCAACTGGCTCATGGACAGAACCCACACTGTGAAAGTAGCAGACTCCAAATCCAACTTCAGACCAGTGACAAGTGGAGTACCACAGGGTTCAGTCCTGGGTCCTCTCCTGTTTGGTATCTACTTCTCTAAAGTTCAGGCTAACAGAGAAGGTCTTTGGCTAACAAAGTTTGCAGATGACTGCAAACTAGGAGCCATAATCGAAACTCCTAACGATGTGGACATACTACAAAAGGGCCTCACTGAGACAGATGCCTGGTGTCAAAGCCATGGCCTGAAGCTCAATGCCAAAATGTGCATTGTCATCCCCTTTGGTAAAAACTCTGTACCCATGAACTACCACATAGCTGGTAGTCTACTTAATGCCAAAAATGTGATAAGAGACCTTGGGACACAGAGGACAGTAGTCTCTCCTTTGATAATCACATCACCACAGTGGTCAGGAAATCCTTCTATGTGGCTCACCTCATCACAAAAGGTTTCTCATCCAGAAAAAAAGAGGTCATTGTCCCCCTATACTCATCACTCATTAGACCCATTATAGAGTACAACGCCCCTTTTGGTATGTACCTCACAAGACATCTACAACAACTGGAAAGGCCACAGAAATACCTCACAAAGAGGATTACTGGCATCAAACAGATGCCCTACTCAGACCGTCTCAAAAAACTCCAGCTTTACTCCATCACATATCGCCTACTCAGAGGCAATCTCTGCGTAACATACAAAGTTATGTCAAACCCAGAGCTGTTGGACATGTTCCACTTAAAGAAACCCCAATCCCTCCGAGCTACACGCTCTAGGGACCTAAACCTTGTCACCACAATAAACAGAACATGCTGGAGGGATAGCTTCCTGTCCCAGAGACTTCCCATACTGTGGAACAGACTACCTATCTATGTCAAACAGAGCTCCTCATTAGCACTCTTCAAGAAAAATCTTGATGATTGGATGGGAAATAGGAAATTCACCCCAGGGATCACTTCTTTGGCTCTGCTTGACAGGGGCACAGGAAATTTCTTGGATGGCAAAAGCCAGGGTACATTTTTGGCTAGGCTTATATAGGCCCTAGGGCCAAAAGCCTAGTACCTACCTATGAACCTATGAACCAATACTTTATATTAATGTTTATGTTGTGCATAGTAATGACTCACTGAGATAATCTTCAAATTTCTACGAATAGTGCCATAATATGTAACACTCATAACATCAGCTTTCTAACAACAGGATTTATAGAGCAGCACCTGTTTGTTTATAAACAGCATGTGCTGATTGTTAGCTTGGCGTGTAAAGCAACCACCCAGCATGTCTAACTTTTGGTGTGCCATGGGTTCCAATCCAAATAGAGAAAACATATATCTGTACCTGTTATCTTGGTTAAATTCACCCATAGCATTTTTTGGAACAGCCATAGTCTTTTATTAATGTTTATATTTGCATGATAATGACTCACTGAGTTAGTCTTCAAATTTCTATGAGTATGGCCATAATCCTTAACTCTCTGATAGCATCAGCTTTCTAATACCAGAGTTTGCAGAGCAGTATTTGTTTTTTAAGAAGAGCAAGTGCTGGCTGGCAGCACATTTTACAAGTAAACAGGCCATCATGTCTACATTTTGGTGTGCTGTGTGCTCAAATCCAGAGAGGGGCACATATATCAGAAACTGTTATCTTGCTTTAATATACCCAGGGCATTTACTTATAGAAAGATATTACATTTATTGATATTAACATATATTTTGACCATAGCTGTCAATAACTTGGATATTCATTGAATTCCTGCTAAGATATCTGTAATCCGAAATGTTCCACTAGCATCAGCTATTTAACAGAGGGGGCAGTACATCTTGATAAATTCTGTTATATGTCTGAGCAATTGTTTGTTTAATATTGTATACTTTGTAAAAGTGCTATAAAGGGCTGTTTCCTCATAAAATATTAAAGTCAGTTGTAGAACATCATCTTCAGTTTTTGAGGGAGTGGGATGGACAGCCTAACAGTTGTAATGCAGAACAAGGAATATGTATGTATTTTCCTAGTGATGTGCACTTTTGCAGGGATATCATGGTTTTCACACATACCTTACTGTGGCCCTAAGGTACAGCAACATGAATGGTTCTGTTCACAGAAGCGCTATGCTACATGACACTGTCACACTGCCTGAGGAATGTATGCACTCCATTGCTGTTAATGTTTCTGAGCACAGTGCTAACATGAATATATTTTTCCAACTGTTTAAATAAATGAGCAGTACATGTTCATACTTTGCAATCCTTATTAGTAGACCATCCCACATCCAGATGATGTCATGACATGAAGTCTTTTCACTGCCTGCAAAAAATCTATTTTTTTAACTAGGATGTGTTACATATACAGATCTCTTTCAATTGTAGTGTTAGGATATAGATTGTGACTTCAGGTTTGAATCTTATGTCCTCCAATTTGTGTTCAAAGATGTTAACACTTGGCTGTATGTATTGTTCTTGCCTAACATTCTTTAGAAAAAACTGTCTACAAACTGTGCTTAGAAATGTATATCAGTGTTATCTGAGGCATCCATTATTCATACAGTCTCTTTTTTGATTTCAGGCAAGAAAGGATTGCAACTGGAACAGAGCCATGTGCATCAAGTGGATGCACAGGCTTGAGGATCAGTGGAGGGAGAGAGAGATATGTTGCCTATTGTACCAGTTTTATGAACTGAAATAATTATTTCCCTGTTTACAAGCCTGTATCTTTCACAATAACATGTATATTGATGAAAATGCAGTAATACTCATTATGCATAAGTAAGGTAAGTGAAATCATCACATGGTAGTTGTGTTTACAACTGTGATTAAAATCTAATAATGTTTATAGCTTATGTATCACTGAACCATTGTTTCGGGACACATTTTTTGAAATACACTCTGCAACGTAAATAACAGTTTGGTCGGTATACCTATCACACATCGTTTTAGAAGGATGTTTTACATACAAGTGTAAGTGCTTGTGATGCATGGATTGGTGCACTTGTATGTCTGGTTGTGTTTGATTGATCTGTTGTGTATCTCTTGTATATTCACAGAGTAAATAGGTATCTGCTGTGTCAGTGTTTGCACTGCTATTTGCAGACTGTGTGGTATGCCCTTTAGTTCAACATCGGTATTGTATCTGCCTCAGACACCTTGGGTGTTGTAGAAACACAGTTACAGCCTAGGTTTACTAACACTTGATCGCATACACATTTGATTTCAACAGATCAGTATCAGCAAGCATATTTATAATGTTTTTGATTTTTCAGGCTACTGATTGCTAATTGTTTTGGTAGATAATGTATACAACTGTACACATACAATACTATCAGTAACAGATATATGAGATTCTAATATGTCAACAGCTGAGTTGATTGAACATATCACATTGTTTTTAGTGTCATACTCATTATATTTATGAGTGTTCAGACAATTATCATGCTGCCTGTCAAAGATGTTTGTCATATGGCATCCCTATTGTCCATAATATTATGATATCACGTTCTCCTCATTTTAATAATGACACTTTGTGGCTGCCTATATAAATTATGGAATGCAGACAGTATATGTTGATTTGAGCATTCATACATCCTTACAAAGCTAATGACCAGTGTGAGTGTGTCTAAGCATACAGAATTGCTCAGAAAACAATACTGATGCCCTTTTTAGGAATACGACATATAGGGCCATAGGTAACTCTGTCCATAATGCTATAATGAATGTGCATTATCTCCTGTGCAAATTGTCATCATAATCATATTCTGTTGTGCGATGATATTCATGGCACTGTTCTGTGGGACAGACATTTACTTTTCTTTTCTGTTGTGTTTTTCAATTAAACGTTATAGAGCATGGGACCCATGGATGTTCTACAAATCAAAGATGATGATGAGCACATGCAAGGCTACTGCCATAGTCTTCCAAACAGGACAGTGATAATGACAAATGACAGCAAAGCTGAGGAACCTGGACCCACTCCTGATTGAGCCATCCAAGCGGGACAGATATGATTACTGGGAGGAGGTCTGGGAGGTCAGGACAGATGTGTTCCAAACACAGATGAGGGACATGATTTTGTCTTTCTTTGAGGATATGACACAAGCTATGTGGAATTTGTTCAAGCTGATAGCTCTTGAGATCATTCAGGAATCTGACTCCCATCAGCCTGATCCCTCTGGTCCGTAAGTATTGTCTATGTGCTCCACTTTTGTTATGCTGCCAACGTGGTGATTTTCATTTCACTGAGTGGACTGTACATGCACTCTTGTGCATGCATGCCATGTATCTGTCACGCTTATGTGTTATTGTTGCATGAGATTTACTTTGGTTTCAATGTGTGCATGACACACATTAACACACTGCACTTTCCACACACATTCAACTATCCATGCATTGTGGCAGTTAACCTGCAGATAGCACTGAAAGAAGTAACCTGTAAATGTGTGTTATGGGGAAACTGAACGACAACATATGCTGTCCATACTTCATCGCTAACAGTGTAATATGCCTTAGATTTCTATTTTGCCATATCAGGTATGTACAACATATAAACATGTCATTCCACATGTGTTTCGGATGACAGCTGTTATGTCTCACTGGCATGTTGTGGTGTTGTGTGCCATGGGTTTGGCAACACTGATGTCATGTGGGATCATATAAGGTATATCCTGTCTATGTCCAGTCCTTCTTTTCTGACTGCATCAAACAGCAATGTACCATTAATCTGTACACAATGTTAAAGATAACACACTTTTTAACAGTACATTACACCATGTTTGTTTATTTATTTTACATTTGTTTACCGGGAAAGTCTGACTGGATAAAATATCCTTTTTGAGCAGAGGCCTGGGTAGAAAAGCTCCACATTTATAAAGGACCGTAAGATACATATACAACGTACAGATACAAATATTGATGCACTCTCAGATACAAGTAGAAAATGAAAATACATGTTATACATTTCACTGATACAATCACATAGTCTAGATAGGATACAAAGGATAGCAGTACTGTGATTGCAGGTATAAAACAAGCAGTTAAGTATACGTATGCTTAGTAGGGGTATACTATTCAAATACAAAAATAGGCTGTGTTCCTTTAGCAGCCTTAAGACATCTATTTCCTAACCAGGTTTGTGCAAGAGCAGGTCCATGATTCTGATAGGTGTGATTTGAGAAGGTTTTTAAAGATAGAAGTATTAGTAGTTGTTCTGATATTTAGTGACAGGGAATTCCAAGTCTTGGCTATGCAGTAAAGAGAAACTCTACCTGTATTGTTAGGTTTGGATATATTTATGACGAATTTGTTACTGGAGCACAATAGCCTGTTATTGGAGTAGTGCATTAGTAGATTTTGAAGTAATGGTATTTTTTCGGATCTATATTAGATCACCGAATGCTTAAAAAAGCAAAGGGTGATTAATCGACCCTATGTAAGCGAAAGCTTACAATTTCGAACTGTCTGAACAGCGATTTTTTTCCTAGGGAAAAAAATCGCTGTTCCAACAAAAAAAAATAAATAAAACACTTTAAACATTACATTAAGTGGGGAGCTTCACCCCCCCATACCCCCCCTACTTAAATATACCAACTCCGAAACCGCACTACAGTGCCGAAAACGGCAAAGTAATGAAGCAGCCAAGGAAATTCACCTAAAAACCGCTTTGATGTTTTGCCGTTTCAGGCTTTTCAGTTCGACCAAGACACATCCAAAAGAATGCGCCTTCGGTATTCTAGTAGGGAACCTATTTTTTCTGGCTGATGTAGTATTCGATGGGTGAAGGTGAGTTGATTATTAGAAAGCCCCGAAAATATGGGAAAAGGTCTTCAATATTATATTAGCATGAATGACTGATTTTTAATATATATAATATATAGGAGCATTTCCATGTAGATATTGTATAAATGGTTTTGTAGTAGTTAGTGTATAATTGTGTGATGTTTATTGTATTTTTGTAATGTTTTTGGAAAATATATTTCAATAAAAATTTATTATGGAAAAAAAAAAGAAAGTAAATTTGGTAGTTTGAGCCAGGATAGTTGTTTTAAAGCCAAACAATGATGGGATCTGAAATTTGTTATTGTGACAAACTTTGAGATTTTATTATAGCAGGTTTCACATTTTGCTAGGTCAGATTTCTTAATATTTGTAAGAATTTGTGAGGCATATAGTAGCGTAGGGATAAGATGAGTTCTTGCTATAGCGGCCTTTGAAGATTTCCTTAGAAGGTGTCAATTTCTGTACAGAGTTCCTAGTTTTTTGTGAACTTTTTTATGGTCTGTCATATGTGTATGTAGGATTTTATATTATAGTCAATGACCACTCCAAGTAATTTTGTTTGGGAAATTGGAGAAATAATTGTATGGTTTAATGATGAAATATTGAATGGTGGCTGGGTGTCTGCAGCCCTAGTTGGATAGAAGAGCTTGAGTTTTATTTTGGTAGGGTTAAGTGTGAGTTGTGCATTGTTTAGCCAAGATTCCATAACATTAAATGACTGCTGGGTGATTTTTTTGGAGTTTTTGTGGTGTTGGGTGTGGCACAAATAAGAGTGGAATCATCTGCATATTGAACTACTGAGGCAAGTGGGGTGGCAGTATGAAAATTGTTAGTAAAGCTAATAAAAAGAATAGGGCTACGAATAGATCCCTGTAGAACTCCCAAGGTTACAGGCAGTAATGAAAAGAGATTTTGTTGCCATTTTACAGCTTGCTGGCATCCAGTTAGATATTGCTGGAACCAAGTAAATACAGAATGGCTAAGTTTAAGTTCCAAGAGTGTAGTTAAGAGTTTAGAATGGGAGACAGTATCAAAAGCTCAAAAGATCAAGAGTGTCCAGGCTGTTTTAAAAATATCTAAACTAGTACTTGCTTTAATGTAATTTGGTAGTCTGTTCCAAGCATCAGTTACTCTGTCAGAGAACCAATTAGTACACTTCTTATTCCTACAGAATCTTCTACATAGGTTGTCTGATGATTCTCTACCACTTTTTGATAAACCCAAACATTCCCAGAGGTAATTGTCTCTAAATACCTTATATACCTGAATAATATCTCCTGTTAGATATCTGTAAGAGACACTGTACAAGTTCAGATATTTTAGTCTTTCATAATAACTTAAATTTTCACATCCATAGATACCCTTGGTATGTTTCCAATGTACTCTTTCCAGTTTACTCATGCTTGTTTTCTTATAGGGTTTCCAAATTGTTATTCCATAGTCAAGTTTGGGTCTAATGTAACTAACAAACAATAACGTCATTATTTTTGATTTACTAGATTTTACAAATCTTTTTATACAATCTGTAGTTTTATAGCTATCAGTAACCAATTGGTTGATATGATTAGAAAAACTCATAGCTGAATCTACCCACATACCTAGGTCCTTAAATGAGTCTATAGTTTCAATCACTGTGTGCTGTATTAAATATTCACCTTTCAATTTATGTCTCCCAAATCTAATATGCTTAGTTTTTGATGTATTTATCAGCATATTATTCTCCTGTGCCCAAATGGTCAATTTAGTCAAGTTATTTTACAGACATGCCTTATCTGTAACACATGTAATCAGTTTACCCAATTTCAGGTTGTCTGCATATGGACTGTAGAACACCTCAGATGAAAAAAGTTAGGTCTGAAAGATACAATCTAAACAAGTAAAGGCCTAGGACAGAGCCCTGTGGGACACCCTGACTGTAACCAAGGATTTCACCTGTCCAGTTGCTGTATGATACTTGCCATGTCCTATTTGTAAGCCATGGAGCTATCCATCTTCTCAAGAGCACATCAATACCTAGTTGCACTAATTTATTGTTCAGTGTTTTGTGCATGACCCTGTCAAATGCTAAAGTGAGATCTATATAAATTACATCACAGCACAATTTTTCATTCATAGCTGTTATTATATTGTTACAGAACATCATGTTACAGGTGGTAATAGGTCTGTTTTCAACATATGCATGCTGATATATGGTTTCAAGTCCCAACCTATCCAGTTCTGACAATAACTTATCCAATATTACCTTGCCCATTATTTTTCCACAACATGAAAGTAGACTTAAGGGTATATATGACTATGGGTTTGTCCTACTCCCCTTTCCCTTAAATACAGGTTTAATAAGGGCATGTCTCCAATCCTGAGGAATATTCCCATATTTATATGACCTAGTGAATAATAGATATAATAGTATTTCTTGCTGAAGTGTTCTCATGTCATTCTGTCTCCTCCATGTGCTTTGTTTGGATCAAGTTTGCACAGATCTTTTTCAATATAATCTAATTTGATTCCAGTATCTGGGGTAACCTGGCTGTTACTAGGGACAACTTATCATCCCTTTTGTGGAGCAAAACTGTTTTTGCACAAGATTTTGTAAATATATCTATAATCTGTTGGGCCTCAGAATACATTTTAGAATCTGCATGCAGTTTATCAATTTGTGTGTGTTTCCTCCTTCCATATCTTATGTATCTATAAAAAGGTTTCCTATTATGCTCAATATCTTTATATAAATTTTCTTCAAAATGTTCTCGATCTTGTCTCACACTATGCTTAATGTGTTTGTCCAATTTATTTATTT